>NC_089505.1:61373117-61511036 GCF_036850995.1 Saccopteryx leptura | reverse complement strand
CCGTCCCCATGCAAAGTTTCCTGCCACCCCTATTTTCCCCTTTTGCCCCCTCTTCCTGGCTCCCTTCCCCTTTTTCTTCTGTCTACGGGCACACTGTTGTCTGTATGTATGTGTTATGTATGTATCATCTTGGCTAATCTCTTAACTTTTTGATCCTGTTCCCCTTTCCCCATTACCTCTGACACCTGTCCATCTGTAATCTGTGCTCCTGCCTTACTTTCTATTTTGTTCATCCGTTTATAGTGTTCATTCTGCATTTTATCAAGAATTTTGATCAGCTCATAAAGACTTAAAAATTAATGACATTTATTTCACAGTGTACTCCCAAGAGATGAAGATGTTAAAAATCATGACACATTGGCCACTGAAAAAGCCATGAATTAAAGACTGTCTTCAACATCATTGGGAGAGAACTTATCAGGTGCCCAAATGCAAATGGACATCTAGTCCTGTCTTTGACACTTGTCTTCATCTACAGCGGTCAACGACTTCTTGAAGATGAGAAACCACTGACATCAGAGATAGACAGCTCTCCCAAGGCATCACCAAAGCCTGTATCCCTACAACTTGATGTTGAACTTAATTCCTTTAATTGTCTTATCTGTCTGCTAATTATGGTTATAATAATAATTACACTTGTTCTTTGGGCTTTTTTAAAACACTATATGTATTCCCCAGCTGCTAACAATTGCTATAATTTTACATGATAATTTTAGTATTACCAAAAATCCCCTTTTAATGGTTTGTATTTTTGAGTCAGGTCAGTAAGAAGCTAAAAACATTTCTTGGCAAGAGGAACAGGGAAACTAAGACAGATAACTGAACAAAATGGTGGAACAGTGTACAGCCAGATATAGAAGGTCACCAAGGCAGGACTTCCTGGACTCCTAGCAATGAACAACTGGTGCTACACCTAGCCCCCAGGGTGACCTTTCCTGCCCTGGCATTTCACTGATCATGTGGATTACAACACCTGCCATGCTGCTATCCAAAGCAGTACAGACCACGACCCTGAAAGAGCACACCTAAAAACCTGATGCATGTTCTGTTGAGATCTCCACCAAGACTTCCTCTAAACTTCCCACTTTTGAAAAGCACATAAAACCCCTTAAGACAAAAAATGTCAGCAGGTGTTCTCCTTTGGGCTCACCAACTTGAATCTCCTTTTTAAGTAAATTTCTTTCTCCTAAACTCTTAGGGTCCCCACAAGACTTGCAACCAGGGGTGTAGTGGGCAGCAGCAGCTCATTTTGGGCTAACCCCTTGAACCTGTCCCCAAGGCCCCTTTCCTCAGCTCTCCAGTGGGATGTGAGCAGCCCGCCCTGGCTCATTTCCTTCCATAAGGTCTCTAGGAACCCAAAGCAGCACTGTTCAGTCTGTCTCCTGCGGCTTCTCCTACCTGTGGACTTTCTGTTTCATTGTTTACAGTTTTAATAAATGTACTCTCAAAACCACCTGGACTCATGTTGTGAAATATATCCTGAACAAAGTCAAGAACCCCACACAACTGGCCAGGTTAGGACAAACCTGCCATAAACCTGGCCCTGTTTCCAGTAACATTTTAAAATTTGGAAGGAAAGCTATTGCAAAACGAAGGAAAGAGAAGTGTGTGTTTTTTAAAGAACTTAAAGAACTTATTTTAAGTTCTTAGTAAGTTGGGTAATTTTGAGTGAGTAAAAAGGGAGTAATTAAGAAGAACAAGGGAAGCTGTAGAAGCTAGTGGAAGAGGAATATTGAGAAAGGAATTCTATGCATAAGTGCTAGAACCCAATAATGGGAATGTGCTTTCACCCTAACCCAACAAGGACTACTAACTATATTAATTCAAATGGAAGCAGAAGTGGCTATGGAAACATGGCCGTCTATAACTGCTGCTGAGCCACAGGAAATTTACTTATGAAGCTCTACTGCCCTCCTGGCCTCTGGACTTCTTAGATAGTACTAAAATTTACAAAATTATTTTCTTACAACCTTCACCCCAAAATGTACCTTAAGGTGGCAGTTCCAAATGGCACATTAGCAAGAATCAGATTAATAACAGCACTTAAATGTTTCCTATAGAAATTGGGTGGACCATTGTAAATGGGAACCTATCTCATAGACCAATTGTGAAAACCAAAGTTGTGTGTGGTGTGCCCTCAGATTATAAGTAAAGTGTTATACTGTACACAAAATACAAAGAAGTGAGAGAGACAGCAAAACTTGAATCATGACACCTTATAAGTTAGAAATGACCTGGGTTGCTTTTCTTAATAAAGTCTTTGTGACCTAACTGTTCCCCATTTATTTGCCTTTCACTTTTAAGAAAACTAGACCTTGACTTATATCTAAGGTAATATAGTTCTAGCCTATCTGTCCATCCAAGTACTAACCAGGCACAACCTTGCTTACTTCTGAAATCACATGAGATCGGGCGTGTTCAGAATTGTATGGCCGTAGATGATCTTGCCCCATCCACAATGGTCAACTGTTCAACAAGACAAACGCTAACACTAGGATTTCCTAGAATGAGACTCCCTAGTATCATGAAACCACATTATCTAACTAAAAAATTGGTCTTCAATGCATCCTTGAAATTGATTTATGACCAAAGGGAAGGTGTGAATGAAAAAGGATGACATACTAAACCTGACAAGCTCAGAGGAATCCTGTAGGGTAGACCTTATAAACTCAGATTCCTGAAGTGTCTGCATAGAATGATCTGAAACTACAGTCTAACTAAAAGCAAGTCATAACAAAGCCAGAAGTATCACAGTACCTGACTTCTAATTATACTACAGAGTCACAATAATTGAAACAGCATGGTATTGGCAGAAAAACAGACATACAGACCGATGGAACAGAATCAAGAGCCCAGAAATAAAACCGCATATGTATGGATAAATCATCTTTGAAACAGAGTAAAGAAAATGCAATGGAGAAAAGAAAGCCTCCTCAATAAATAATGCTGGGAAAATTGGAAACCTACATGCAAAAGAATGAAACTTGACTACAGTTTGTCCCCTGCACAAAAATTAATTCAAGGCCCTGGCCGGTTGGCTCAACGGTAGAGCGTCGGCCTAGCGTGCGGAGGACCCGGGTTCGATTCCCGGCCAGGGCACACTGGAGAAGCGCCCATTTGCTTCTCCACCCCTCCGCCACGCTTTCCTCTCTGTCTCTCTCTTCCCCTCCCGCAGCCAAGGCTCCATTGGAGCAAAGATGGCCTGGGCGCTGGGGATGGCTCTGTGGCCTCTGCCTCAGGCGCTAGAGTGGCTCTGGTCGCAACATGGTGACGCCCAGGATGGGCAGAGCATCGCCCCCTGGTGGGCAGAGCATCGCCCCTGGTGGGCGTACCGGGTGGATCCCGGGCGGGCATATGCGGGAGTCTGTCTGACTGTCTCTCCCTGTTTCCAGCTTCAGAAAAATGAAAAAAAAAATTAATTCAAAATGGATCCAGGACCTAAATATATGATCTGAAACAATAAATTACATAGAAGAAAACACAGGTACTAAACTCATTCACCTTGGCCATACAGAACAATTTAGGAATTTGAACCTAAAGCAAAATAGTGAAGGCAAAAATAAATGAATGAGACCATATCAAACTAAAAAGCTTCTGCACAGCAAAAGAAACTAATGACAAAACAAATAGGAAGCCAAATAAATAAGAGATGATATATACAAACAACAGCTCTGATAGAAAGTAATATCCAAAATATATATAAACTCACAAAGCTGAGCAACAAACAAGCAAACAATCCAATTATAAAAATGAGGAAAGGACCTGAACAGACACTTCTCCCAAGAGGACATACAAATGGTCAACAGATATATAAGAAGATGCTCATCTTAACTAGCTGTTTGAGAAATGCAATCAAAACTACAATGAGATACCACCTCACACCTGTTAGATTGGCTATTATCAACAAGATGAGTAATAATAAATGTTGGAGAGGCTGTGAAGAAAAAACACCCTCATTCACAGGTGGTGGGAATACAAATGAGTACAATTATTATGGAGCAAAGATGGTGGTTCCTCAAAAAACAAAGAATAGAGCTACCATTTGACCCAGCAATCCCTCTACTGGGTATCAACCCCCAAAACTTGAAAACATTGGTACGTAAAGACACATGCATCCAGATGTTCATCACAATATTAGTCTCAGGGGCTAAAACATGGAAACAACCAAAATGTCCCTCGAAAATTGGATAAAGGAGAGTGGTACATATATACAATGGAATACTACTCAGCCATAAGAAATGATGACATAGTGACATTTAGGCCAACATGGATGGACCTTGAGAACACTATAATGAGTGAAATAAGTAAATCAGAAAAGGCTAAAACGGTATCATTTCATACATGGGTGGGATATAAAACTGAGACTCATGCACATAGATAAAAGTGAAGTCCTTACCAGGGGAAGGGTGTCTGGGGAGGCGCACATGGGGGAGGGAGATGTGAGGGAGGTGGTGGGGGGAAAGGATGTGAGAAGGACAAATATAAGGTGACAGAAAATGATTTGAGTTTGGGTGATGAGTATACAACATAATAAACAGTTCAAATGTTATGGAAATGTTCACCTGAAACCGATGTACTTTTATTGATCCATTCACCCTGTTAAAGTTAATTTTCTAAAATTAAAAAAAAAAAAAGCAAGTAATGATAGATAGTCACATCCGGCACTAGATTTCAGGTGAGCCCTCAGGCCTACACCTTCACTTGTAACGTGTAAAGTAAGGAGCAAAAGGACTCTACTGGGGACCATTTTCTCAGTCAGTTGAGTTATTACTGTGGGGCTATTGTCATCAGTTTGGCTCAAATAAATTCATAAGAACTCTCCACAAAGTTCAAGTTTTCTTACTTTGACGACTGAAAATTACAAGATTCTAATCAAGACTTGGTGTTTTTGACGACCTGCCCTCACTGCAAACTATCTACGGGCCCATCACGAGTTGCCTCAGCAGGACAAACACACCCTTATCACCCTCATTATGCAGAAGATTCCAAGAGTTTTAGTTGCTCTGTTCTAAGAACCAGGAAAGAACACCAAATATCTTTCTATGAAACAACACAAGAGAACAGGATTCTTGAGGCGGGGTCACTCACCCAGAGGCACACAGCTGCCTGTGGGCTCAGACATGCCACGCATTTGTATGCTGACACTTGACGTCTATGCTCCAGACTTTCCTGTGTTCCCTCCTGTATCAGAGGGTCTGAAAGGTTAAACACTATGTTTTCCATTCCTAGTACTTGAGAATCCAGATGTGAATTAAGTTCAGCCTCTGAGATGCACGTGTGTGTAACTAGGAAGCTGGAATGGAGGTGGGGTCACTATTTCTGCTCCTGTGTTGACTGACAGGTGGGCTCTGGCAGACATGGCTTTATGGGAAGAAGCAGGTGTTTCTTCCCCTTCCCTGTGGGTGAGGGCTGTGGCAATGTGCTAGAGAATCCACACTCCCAGTGACCACTTTCTAACTGGCTTTTATCTAGGTCTTTAGTGGTATCACAAACATTTAATTCTTTTTGTTAAAGACCTTTCTGGCTGGGCCCTGGCTTATAGCTTAGTTAGTTAGAGCATCAACCAAAAGCACAGGGGCTGCTGGTTCAATCCCTGGTCAGGGCACATACAGGAGCCGATTGATGAGTCTGTCTCTCTCTCTCTCTCTTTCTATCTCCCTTCCTCTCTCACTAAATATCAATTTCTAAAAAAAGAACCTTTGTGGCCTGACCAGTGGTAGTGCAGTGGATAAAGCTTCGAACTGGAATGTTGAGGTGTCCAGTTTGAAACCCTGGGATTGCCCAATCAAGGCACCTATGAGAAGCAACTACGAGTTGATGCTTCCTGTTCCTCCCTGCCAGCTTTCTCTCTCTGCTCTGCCTCTAAAATCAATAAATATATCTTCTTTAAAAATACAAAATTGACAAACCTTTCTGCATAAATGTTTATGGCATGTTTAATTATAACAGCTCAAAATTGGAAACAACACAAAGTTCAGGAATGGATGAGTGAGTAAACCAATCTGGGCCATCCTGACAATAAAATAGAACCAGGGCATAAAAAGGAAAGAGCTATTTCAAAATAATCATGTCGATTCAAGAAGTCAACCTACACCAAAATTACCTATTATGTAATTCAAATTCCAAAAATAACAAAAAATAAGAATAGAAACTAATGTATAATGACTATAAAGAATGAGAGTATCCATAGCATTGAGAAAGGAGGTGAGAAAGTGACTGGATGAGGAGGTTACCAGGGGGCCTGGAAAGACTTTAAGAGTGAAGAATACATTTATTGTCTTTATTGTAACAACTTGTCTGGTGCATTAATCTGACCAAATTTATAGACACAAAAGCACTGGTGTCCACATGGCAAGAGGCCACCCTGTGCCAGGGATGTCCCAGGGCCGGGTCTTTCCCTCTCATGCAGTCAGGAGAGAGGACAGGGATCTCTCATCACTGGCGTATCGAACCCACCTTCATTCCCCTAAAGGCCCAGTCCTGCCCACCCCACATTGTGAGTGACGTCTCGTCTCCATGGGGCCTGGGCAGCAGCCTGTGTCTTTCATTCTCACAGAGACCTGACCTGACGGAGACTCTAGGTCGTGCACTGCAGGTGCAGTTACCACCAGGGAGGAGCCACCTGACCTCAGAGGAATCAGGGGATGAAGGATGACTCCCAATCCCAAAGTCCCTGGGCTGTGGGCACCTGCCTATGGTCCCTGAAGTCCTGGGAAACAAGGGGAACTTCTCAGCAGGATGGGACACAAAGACCCCGACTGTGCTTGCTTCCATCTCAGAGGGTGTGCAGATCGAACAGGGGACTCTCCTCCTCTAACCCAGTGACCCACAGGGGCCCCTTGAGACTCTCCATGGGGAACTGTTCCTCGCCTGGATCCATGGGGGAGCCTTAAGCCAATAGCAGACAGGGACACAGGTGACTTGGATTCAATGCCCACTGCTGTGAAGGGAACACACGGGGAATTGTGGGGACCAGCCATCCAGGCCAAACCCCTCTCCCAAAAGCCCCAGGAGAGCACTCACCAGGCCCTTCCTTAAAGACCTCAGGGACACAGAGCTTCTCCGGAAACATCACATCCCCCTGAAGAAACAGTTCCCCTGACACTGCACTCACAAAACTCTGGACAATGTTTGCTCTCACTGGGCTCACCCTGCCCTGGGATGGAGTCAGGCCCTACTGCCCACAGGAGCCGGGGCTGAGCGGTCTCTCAGCCTGGAGGTCAGAGCCCACCTTGTCCAGGCTTCCGGATCAACTCTCACCTCTGGAACCTGGTCACCATCCCTAGTGCAGCACCTGACATTCACTGCAGCCAACTTCCTGATCTCCAGGTAGTGGCACTAAGCCACACAGGCAACACAAAGGAAATTCACACAAGAACTGGGCTTTGATTAGGGGGGTGAAGAAGGAGCCTGATTTCTATCTCCTGCTCTAACGGCCCTTCTGGGCCCCTCCACCAACCTTCTTCTGTCCCCCTCCCTGCTCCTTCTCAGGAAACATGAATGAAAAAAGGGCTGTGCATTAAACCCGACAAGCTCGGAGGTCACATGGCTAGCCTCAGAAGCTCAGTGACCAAAAGAACCCCCACAGGATGGTCTGATTAACATTCCAGCTGGGCAGGTGATGGCAAGTACTCACGTCCCAGACGCACGGCTTCTGGAGCAAACGTCACCCTCTACCCTAACTGGCCCCTGTGCCTGTTCTTATGCAACCTGGATAACATGCTTTTGGCAGGTCAGAGGACTATTCTTTGCCAGACCATTCCAAGGATCAGCCCCTGGCATAGAGTACGAGACCACAGAGCCCCGGGCATCTGGTTCCCTGCACACCATCTCTGTTGTAAGTGTTCATTATTCTGTACTCACCAATGTAAAAATGTATCCGTTTCTCCACTTCACCTTTATCCCATTCTAGAAATTTCCTCGCTGTGCTTTCTCTCACCTCCTAACGGATTTCATGCACTCCCTTTCTCCGTCTTTCATTATATTGTATAAAATAAGCTGCAAATCTGCTGTTCTCCTCGGAACTTGAGAACTTGCTCCCTGGCATGTGATGTCATTACAACTCAGGTAAACCCATAAAAACTTTCCACACGTTTACACTTTTCTTACTAAACTGGGCCTAGGAGCACCTGCTCTCTCAGGGGTCCCTGTGCTGCTCCCCACGTCCAGCCCTGCACCACCACTGGGCAAGGCAGGGTGATCACAGGGAAGCCCCCCAGGCAGAGGGCAGAGGCTGCCAGCAGCAAGGGGTCACAAGGACAAGCTCAACCAATAGTGAAGGACGGAGAGAGTCTCCCTGCAACCGCTGACCAAACACCAGGGAGCCCCCGGCCACCTGACCACCAAACACAGTCCTGTCTTCCCAGGACACACAAGACACCTCTCCCTTCACACCAAGACCTGCAGGTTCTTCTGAGACACCTGGTCCCGGGTTCTGTCCCTGGAAGCAGAGGCCAGGCTGGTGACACCCTGAGATAGGATAAGGGTCCTTTCTACACTCACTTCCCAGCTTGACCTCTTTTCACCCCCAGAGTCATCTCTGTGACCCTCGTGCTGGGAGGGAATCCAGCCTCCCCAGAGCAGGGAACATGGGGAAAGCCTGTGTCCAGCTAGGTTTCTGTGTCACACACAGAAGTAATCCCCTGGTGTAGGGACCCCTGGGGCTGTCTGTGTGGTGTTGGCAGACTCAAGAACAAGACACAGCAGAGGCCAATTCTAGGGTGAGAGTGTCATCCTCTCAGGGGGACACGTGCCCCCATCAGCACTGCTATTGCCAGTGTGCTCCAGAGGCCAGTAAGATCACCCTCCCGTGAGAGCTTGTTAGAGGCAGGGTCTCTGGCCCACCGCACACCTGCTGAGTCAGAATCTACATGTACAGGATCTACAGACCATCCCACTGCCCAGGAGAGGGGGAGGGGCTATCCAACCCCCACATCTAGAATCTCATTCTGGTTGGACATCCCCCTTAGCTGAAGTAGCATTTCTAAGTTATCAAATGGGCATCACAATCTTTACAATGTTTCCTAGGTGACCCAATGCACAGCAAACGGGACATCTCTGCGAAAGATTTCCAAAGATAGGCCCAGAATGACTTTTCTGAAAGGTAAAGTTAAATGTGGAGAACACAGCGAAGTGGGAGTGGGGACAGCTCTTTGTCTCACAGGAGGCTCTGGGAGTGCACGACCTGGTGCTTTTTCAAGCACAGTGTTGGAATGTGAGTGTGTGTGTGTGTGTGTGTATGTGTGTGTGTGTGTGTGTGCGCGCGCTCGCCCACCAAAGCCACTGCAGTTCCCAAGGAACCAAATATAGGGGGACAAGAAAATGGAGGAAGGGCACAGGGATGACCCAGGAATGAGGGGAAGGAGAGGGAGGGATCTGGTCACAGACCCCGCCCCTCGCCCACGTGACCAGGGAAGTTATCTTGCCCCAGGAGAAAGCTCAGGGTACATTAAGGAGTGACAGCAGATCCCACCAGTCTGGACAGAAGTCCTTACGAGCATTTCTGGATCTCAGGCTTTTCTCACAGAGAGAGGGAAGAGCAGGCAGTGGACACCATGCAGGCTCTCTCAGCCACTCCCCGCACAGGACTTGTCCCCTGGCCTGGGCTGCTGCTGGCAGGTAAGAAGACAATCCCTGGGCTGGGCGGGTGGTGGGAGAAGGAGACAGGCTGGGGACTCCCAGGGAGGACAGTGCTCTGAGAGGGGACAGATGGCTTGGACCTGTGGGACAGTACAGGCAGCAGAGTAGGATGGGGGAGGGAGCCCAGCTACAGGAAAATCTCATGATCTGGAAGGGGTGAGGGAACGGAAGACCTCGACTGCTTTTTACTTCCTAGTCATCCATTAACATTGAATTTTGGAAGCTGGTGATGGTTATAAGAATTTATGTCGAGTGACACCAGAGAAAACTGGACCAGGAACACTAAACATTGCCCTTCCTACCAACTTCAGAAACAGGCAATTACCCCCAGGAGGTGCAGGGTCCTGGGAACACTCCTCATTCACCCACTTGTATGTGCAGTCTGTGCAGGCACTGGGGGACAAGATCGGACAAGCCCCTCCATATGAGCTCACATTGTATGGCAAGAAGAGAGACAAGGACATATCTAGACTTGATGTCAGCCACCCACAAGTGTCATTGAGAAAACCGAGCAGGGACAGGTCAGAAATTGGAAACAGAAGATCTTTAGATCCTTGGGACACACCTTTGCTGACCACCTTCTCTAAGTACCAGCAGGGGTCTCAGGGCAGTGAGGGGGGTGAATCAGACAGACACTAGAGAAGAGTATTCAAAACAGAAACAATAACAGGTTTACAGGTGTTAAAATAATGACAGCCATGCTGCTGACTTTGAGCATGGTACACACACACTCTCACACACTCACACACACACCAAGGTGGAGAGACCTGCTCAGGATCAATGGTCTCATCTCCTCATCCCTATGCACAGACTTAAATACTGCTCCATTTCTCTCTTCCCTCCTAGTGTCACTCATCACCTTCTGGAGCCCGCCCACCACTGCCCAACTCACTATCGTGCCAACAATTGCTGCTGAAGGGAGTGATGTGGTTATGCGTATCAAAAATAAGCCTCCCAATTTTTGGAGCTATGTGTGGTTCAAGGGGCAAGGGGCAAATAACAATAACTTCATTGCCTCTATTGCAAAATATCCACTTGGAAGAAAGTCTAAAAATGAGAGAATGTTAGTCGAATATGATGGATACCTACATATTAAGAGAGTCACCCTGAGGGACGCAGGAGACTACACCATAGTAGTCTACCTTCTAAATGGAAGAAAAGAAATCGGATTTGGAAGGCTCACTGTATATGGTGAGTGATTGCTCTCTAACCTCTGGGTGTCAGGGGGGAGGGGTGGAATTCTACTCCACACACAGGATGGACAGCCCTGGGCTCTGCCTCCACCGCTCTCTGCATCACGTCCCAGGTTGGGTTTGGGCATTTAGTGCAGGACACACACAGTGGAGACAAACTTCCTAAGATCAGAGTTCCCAACCCGGGTTCCACTCCTGCAAACATTCACTGCAGAGAGAAGGGCCATTCTGATGGGAGTAACTCAGCAGAGTGACACCAGTCTCATCCACACCCTGGTTCCCTCCCCATGACCATGACCCTAACAAAGCTACATCAGTGCCTAGCCTGAGTACATGCCTGGAATTTTAACAATGAAGCTCAGCTCAGCAGCCCGGCCCCAGACCCCTGTCACAGGGTTCCTTACTTCAGGGACTCTGGTGACTTTATGTCAGTTTGGATTTTACTTGCTGGGAAGTACTGACTGCAATTAACAGATTCCCGGGTGCCTGATTCACAAAACTCCTGATCTGATCATCAGCGAGTACTTCGACTCAAAAGCTACATCTAGGCCTGACTAAGTGGTGGCATGGTGGAGAGAGCATCAGATTGAAACAATGAGGACCCTGGTTCAATACCCTGAGTTCACCCTCTTGAGCGTGGGTTGACCAGCTTGAATACGGGACGCTGGCTTGAGCATGGATCATAGTCATGACTCCATGGTTGCTGGCCTGAGCCCAAAGGATGCTGGCTTGAGCCCAAAGTCACTGGCAAGGGGCTGATCTATACCTCCCTGCCCTGGACTTGAATCACATCCTTCTGTGTTTCTTGATGTCTGCGTGTCACTCCCACAGGACAGAAAGGAAAGGACTTTGCTTCTCACTCCCCACTCTCCACCTGCACCAGCTCAGGGACAACATGTAATAGACACTCAGTTTCTTTTGATAAATTAAGAAGAAATAAATGGTGATTGAAATAATGAATGAATGAATTAATCAATCAATCAAAATCTCTGCAGAGGACTGGAATCTAGAGCAGAGTCTTTGGAATTCTGGCCACACAGACAGCCTCCCGGTCAACCCAGGGGCTGATATCTGGGTCTCAGACCCTTTGCTGTTCTCTAGAGAAACATTCCTTTCTAAAAACGGTTTTAGGCTTTGGGGTATTAATAATAATTTTCACATATTGAAACATTCTATCTCTTTTTCAAATTCTTATTTCATAACCACCAAGCACAAGGGGACTACCAGAACCAGAATTTCAGCGCGTCCATCTCCCCCTTGCGGTCCATCCCCCCATCTGCATTTGCACAAGTCCTCACCTGTCCTCAGCACAGGGAGAATGACTCTATGCCCAAAGAGACAGAACACAGTTCTGCTGCCACAGTCAGCTCCTCCTGGCACTGCTCTTTTCTAGTTCATCCCTTGGACTCTGTTCTGTCATTTATTGGCTCACTGGCTCATGTCAGTCACACTCACCTGGGAGGACCTGACCCACCTCTTGGCCCTGGAGCCTGAGTAATCAACTGACCACTGGCTTCCTCTTGGTCCCCATGTGTTATTTCTGCTTGAACCCCAGTCTTGGGGGTGTCATAGAAAATAGCACATCATACACCTCGACTGGGTGCTGGAGGCTGTGCAGCTGTAAAGAATGACCCGTGGTCAGCCAGGCAGTCAGCGGACAGTGAAGAACCAGGAGAAGTGTGAGTTGGTCTCTGACTCGTACGTAGTCCTGTGTCTTTCCAACCTGAGAAAGTCTGCGCTTTTTCCCAGACATACACTGGAGGTTCTATGTTCTCTTAGTGCTCAGGACCTCGTGCATTTGTCTTGTGATAACTGACCTGCCTTATTCCTTTAAGGACTCAAGTTGGCTGAAAGGTGAGAGGTGCCAACTCTGACTGAAGGAATCTTTAGATGCATGCAGGGCAATGTTCTCTCTGTTCCTGACACCACAGTTACCCACACCCAACATCACAAGCAACATTTCTGACTCCGAGACCTTTACTTTACATTTTTCTAATGACAGTGATGTTGAGCATCTTCTCATGTGCTTATTGGCCATGCATATGTCCTTTAATAAAATGTCTTTGCCAGTGCTTGCTCATATTTAAATTGGGTTATTGTGTCTTGTTGTTGAGTTGTAGGAGTTTTTTGCATATTGTATATTATACCCTCATTCTGTATATAAGTTTCAAATGTTTTTCTCTTAGCCTTTAGGTCATATTTCACTCTGCTGATTGTGTCCTTTGATGAACAGAAGTTTTCTATTTTGACAGAATCCAATTTATCTTTTTCACCTCCTGAGTTTTTAGTGTCATGTTCAAGAACTCTTTGCCAAATATATTTTCATTCTTCTCCCTTTATTTTCTTTTAAGAGTTTTATAGTTTTCTGTCTTACTTTTAGGATTCAATCTACTTTGACTTAGCTCTTGTGTGTAGTATCAGTAAAAGGTCCACTTCATTCGCTTGCAGGTGGATATTGCTGTTCGGCACAATTTGTTGGAAAGACTATCCTTTTTCAAGTGAAAAGTCTTGGCTTCATTGTCTAAACAATTTCATTGCCCTTTTTGATAAAGTTTTTATGCCAGTGTCATACTATTTTGGTTAGTTTAGCTCTGTAGTAAGCTTTGAAACCAGGAAGTTAAGATCTCCAATTTCATTCATTTTTTTAAAGATCATTACAAACATTTAGGGTTCATTGAAGTTCCATATGAATTTTAGGGTGGATATTGTTATTTCTGCAAAAACCAAGTAATTAGTATTTTGATAAAGATTGTATGAAATAACTAGGTAGTTAAAGATCCTGTGTTGCTTAATGAATTATTTAACAAGAGTTAAATGCCTTTTTACTCGTTATAAATTTCCCTTGGCTTGAGAGATGGACCGAATTGGTAAGCCTGCCTTCTTCAATATACATGAAGTTTACATTAAGAGAAGGGCCTGATCCTTTGTGAAGACAAAGAAAGTTCTAGAAAAGAATCAATACAAGCTTATGAGGAAAAATTCCACCTGATGATGAACTTATAAGTCACACGGGCTGGAAAGCAATCCCCATGGAGATGTCCATGGGAACAGGTCGTAGTCACACTGGGGTGATCTGGTGTCAGAGAGGAGGTTCACCCCTGTCTTTACTCACTGTCACCTGAACAAAGACAAACGTCCTTCTGCAGAGGTCAGGACCATCCTCTGGTGACCTTTACAGATCTCAGTGTAAACTGAGTGGCTGAGATCTCTGAGGAAGCTGCGTGGCCCCAGGTCCCAAGCCCACTCTCGATCATTCACGTCCTCTGTTTCTCTGCAGAGCCCTTGAGAGTGCCCACCCTCCTGGCCAGCAACACCTCAGTCACAGAGAATAAAGATGCCGTGGAGTTCACCTGCTACACAAATGGGATCACCACCCACTGGTTATTCAATGCTGTGAGACTGAAGCTCACGGACAGGATGAAGCTGTCCCCAGACAACAGGGTCCTCACTATAGACCCTGTCCGCAGGGAGGACGCTGGCAGTTACCAGTGTGAAGTGTCCAACCCGCAGTCTTCTACTGAAAGCTGGCCCGTTGAGCTGAATGTGAAATATGAGTGACTGTCCTGCCCTTCTCCATGTTCCTAAAATCTGAATAAATTTCTTTGCACCATTTTAATAGAGTTGTTGTGAAGGATGAGAGTTTTTAGACTTGCATTGAGTCCATAAATATTCAGAATTGTGAACTAACATTTTCATTATTGATAGCTTAAGGTCACATTCCACACCAGATCCCACCTTCGGTTGGTCTTGACTGCACCATCTATCTAACGAAGTGACAGCAAGTCCCTCACAGGATGGGCAGTAACTGATCACCGTTGGGAGAATGTGATGAGTTCCCAGGACTGTGAGCTCTGACCCTTCCCCAGGGGATGTGTGGAGGGTGTCTGGACACTGGAGTGGACACCAGGAATGGACAGGTAGACACCGATGTGGGTAGCAACAGTGATCTTTCTGTTTAAGCTTCCTGTATGATTTTTCCAAAACAATTTCTGAAGTCTTCTGAACCATTCCTACTGTCATGGCAACAGACTTACTCACATAAGTTCAGTGTGACCCTGTCCTCTTTGTTATAGAATATAATTCGAAATACAACCAAGGCTTTGACTCAAGTGTCCTCATTAAGACAGGTGCCCACAAATTTAAAAATGACCTCACCCTTTGTGGAACTAAATTAAACCTGATGTGTATTTTAGTATTTCCTGGAGAACAGTGCATCACCCAAAGCTAGAAAGACTGCAAGTGAAGTGTGAGGGTGAGGCTTCCAAACCACAAGAGGCTGTTAAAACTTCCTTCTTCGTTCTCACAGAAAAACCTGTCTCGAAGCATACTTGTGGTGAATGTCAGTTCCTCTGCACTTAGATAACTAAGCAGGCCAAATCAAGTGACACCGACCATGTTGTAGGATCAAAAATACTCTTCTTCCTTGGAGATGATGTTTGATCCAAGGGAAAGTGGCTCCATGGAAAACTCCAGAAGCACAGCCTTCTGGGAGGTCAGATGCTGGTCCTGCTCAGGGTGTCTCAGCTACTCTGCATTGTTTATGAGTGGCTGGGAATTGGCACGTCTTTACCAGTAACAGAAACTAATGGAGATGCAAACTGGGTCTAGGCTGAAAGAGGTGTAGTTGTGTTTCTCCTCACTGTACAGAAGCAGTTTTGTAGAGACCTAGGGGCCTTCCTGTCCCCTCAGAGTCATTGACTTTTAGACAGGTTCTTCCTGACGGCAGGGCTCTACCTCCATATTTTTAGAACTTTTGCTTTAGAAATGTAGTTGCAAGATATAATCACAGATTCTTTCTCTGCCCTTTTGAATTACACATAAGTCTTCTTAAAAGACTCTTGCCAGTATCTTGACACAAAGTATATCTGTCCCCAGGGCCTGGGTCCATCCTTTTAAATTTTCATCTTCCTGACGTCCCTCTGTCTCAGTACCTGAGGAAGGGCAGGCGCCTAACTCACACCAAGACCTATACAACCAAGATGTAAAATGACCTCCTGTCAGGGTTTCAGGAGAAGTTTTACTTTTCTTTTGTGTAAAAACAATTAACAAACACAGATGCCTGTGTCTCCTTCTCCTGTCCTTAAAATCCCCCAGCCTTTTGTTTCAGGGATGTTGAGTTCAGTCTCACTGCATTATTGCAAGTCTTGAATAAATCCTTTTTGCCTCTTTGAATTGGCCTGAGGCATGTTTTACTCTGATATCAGCGAACTGTCACTAGTTGATCATGTCATGTTGTTCACAGTGTTGATTGTTACCATGTTTTCAAGCCTTCCCTTTTTTTTTCTTTTCTGGCTAAAACCGTCCAAATAAATGTTTCCAAAGTTCCTCCCTCGCTTCCGACGTGGCATGGACAGTATGGATTACCTCACTGCCCATATCCTTCTGGTGCTCCAGGTTCTGACATGGAGTAGAGGACGTGGGACAGGGGGCCAGGGGAGAAAGAGATGAGCGTCACTGGGAGACAGGAGTCTGAAGAGCGATGGGAATTGGAGGACTGAGGACACCATGAACACAGAAGGTGATGAGCTGAGGCAATTTTGGGGTTTGAGTCAGAAAAAAAGCTGGAGCATGGAGTAGTCGGACTAGACAAGGGGTTGGCATGGAGCCTGGGGATGGTGGGGAATACAGGCTATGCTTGGGGTGAAAACCCAGCTGGGGGCCAGCAGTATCTACTCTGCAGTTCTGACCCACTAGTGAAATGTGCAGCTGTCATTCAAAGAATGGCTTGGCAGCAGCTGTTTCCACATGACCTTGGATAGTTGTAGAAACCAAATCTCACCCCACTTTCCCTAAAACTGCCACAGCTGCGTCAACATGTTAGCCATGTCCCAGCGGGTTTGTATGTCAGTGAGGGAGTCTGAATAGGAGCTGGAAGGGGCTCGGGACTGGCTGAGGTGTGTGCTTTGGATGAGCGAGATTGAGGGCTGGGAGGAACTTGGAACCAAGCCTTTAGCTACTATGTTCACTAGTCAGTCAAGTTTCTGTGACTCCACAGGTGAGAGCTATGTGACCGGTCCCAGTGCTGGAGTGGTAGGTGCCAAAGGTCTGGGCCACTTGTCCTTGTCTAATTTAGCATGTATCACTTCCATCTGTGTCAGATGCTATCCTACCCACATGTCCTTATGTTGGATGATGTTATAGGCCCAGGTCATGATGAGCCGTTCTGAATACCTGGTAATATTACAGTCCACAACAGACTCTCCGGCTCTACTGACGCCTAGAAGCTGGTCAGAGGCTGTGGTTCTATTGCTGTAGAAGGCATGATCTTGCTCCAAATCCTAGTTGTCTGTATGAAATTTTATTATTAGGCCTCACCAGAGGCTTCACAGAGCTCCTTTCATTACTCTAACATTGATAAGGTGGAGGCACAAGTGCAGTATCTTGTCCTTTAACCTGGATGGTATGTCTAGCATGGCCCAGACTTTTGGAACCATAAAAACCTCTTAAATGTGGCAGATCCCTGAATCGTCACAGATGTCTCCACAGTTCCTGCTTTGCTTAAATTGCTGATCATGAGAGCTGATCTTACCACTGCTGTCACTGTCATCACCGATGCCATTGTCTTAAAACATCAACATTAGCAGTCATCTACTTCCACCCTTCAGAGCATTTGGAGAACTAAGTTTTGTTCACCTTTAGTGAGAAAGCCTCTGGTTCTTACCCTTGAGGATGACATTGCTGTAGGTCTGTAGGTTTCTATGACTTGAATTTAGTGTGGAATTGGTTTGGAAGATAAACACCCACGTTTGCCCCGCTATGAAGGGCTGGCTCCACGGGCTCTTAATCCGTGCCATCATTTACAAGGGTCTGTGGTAAGTTTCACACTCTTGCTTTTGTTGCCTGAAATTCTTAATGACTTTTAAACAACGAGCCTGCATTTTCACTTGACCCTGATTTTTCCTGGTTCTGAACCTAAGAGTGCCACCAGGTTGGAAAACTGGTTTGACCCTAAAGGGAGATGAAATTTGTAATGTGACCCCCAGAAGGCGGCACCACCATAAAGTAACATGGAAGAGTTGTGAAGGGATGTGAAGGAGTTGGGGCTTTTTAAATTAGTTTGTCTCACCTAAGTGTCTGATGAGCACGAGCACTACTCATCCAGTCTGTAGCTCACAGAACGAAGTTTCTCCATCTCTGATGCACTTTAGAGATTCAAATTTAAAGAACTCACAGAGAGATGGCTCCAATTTCAGTAGCATTAAAAGACACAAAAAAGTCTACACTAAATATTGTTCTTTAAAAAGATATGTGAGAGATGGGATGAGAAGGGAGAGAGAAAAGGAAAGAATGTATGTGTGTGCATGTGTGCGTGCGTGTGTGTGTGTGCATGGCTGTGTGTGTGTGTGTGTGCCTGTGCGTGCGTATGTGTTGGTTGTGGGGAAGAAAAAGCTGAGTCATCATCTTCCAAGAGGGAAAAACCTTCGATGAGATAAAGCCTAAAAGAGAAATCACAATTATTAGCCTCAAAGCATGTTACTCACAAATGGCTTTGGTGCCCCCCCAAGGTAGGTGTCATTGTTTGGGGCTGATCTTCTCAGTGTGATCCAGACAGGGAACACAGAACTTCCTGTGATCTATCTGAAAGAAGACACATAGAAACACAGGGCTTACCATGGCAACATCCAGCATCATCACAAACACAAGAAAGAACATCCAACAAATGGGGACAGTGTGCTAGATTTGCCCACAGTGTATCAGCTATGAGAGAATAATTTCATATTCCAGACACAATTCTATTTAAAGTCTCCATGGGATTGTAGACGATGACATCACAACAATATGCTTTCTCTGGGTCTTACACATTCATTTAGATTTGGCTGAGAAGCCAAAAATTCTTGATTCTTTTTTCGAATGACAAATGATGGGCACTGACGTGCTCTGTATTTGTTTTGTTTTGTTTTGGATATCAGGAACATAAAATTAAAAAATTATAGTCCTTGGTCTGTAACCAGTTGATAAATGTTTTGCCTGCTTCTTTTTAGAAAGCTATAACTTATTTAACTTCATTTTTATTGATTCTTTTTACTCATGTATTTGGAAGCAGACTCAACTTGCAGCTTCCAAAATTGATCTTCAGTGGCAAGACTGGACATTAGCCTCATTAATGAAGCTGCTGCTGCTTTCTGTATGAAAGAACTGGGAAATGGACATGCTGTATTTATCTCAATCCACAGTCCCTCTGCAGCCTCTGTTGCAACAGTCTTTGTCGCACTAGCCCCATGGTCCTGAGCACCCAGGTATACACAGCTGCATCTCATACAACTACTTACCTCTTCTAAAAGTCACACATGGAATCTGTTGTCAGAGATTCCAAGAATTTCTGTCTTCAGTTTCTAGGATGGTTTTTTTGTGTGTGTGCTTTCCAAGGGGTTTGAAATCCAGGAAGTAACAGAATTCCAAACAAGATGGTCCCAAAGAGGCCCACACCAACACAAATTATCATTAAAATGGTACAGGTTAATAACAAAGTGAGAATCTTCCAAGCAGTAAGAAAAGATCAGTTAGTTACCTATATAGTAGCAGCTCCCTTAAGACTGTCAGCTGTTTTCTCAACAAAATATAACAAGCTAGAAAGGATTGGCATGAAATATTCAATTTGACAAAAAGAAAGAACTTACAACCAAGACAATTTTACTTAGCTAGGATATCATTTAAAATTAAACAAAAAATAAAGAACTTCCCAGACAAAAACTGTTAAAGAAGTTTATCAATAAACAAATATAACAAGAAATGTTAAAAAGATGGAAGAGGAGAAGGAGAACAGAGGAACATAGATAAGAGAATAAAGTGTCAATAATTATGTATCTATCAATAGTTGATTCAAATATAAATAGCTTAAATGCTCCAATCAAAAGACATAAGGTAGCTAAATGGATAAAAAGCAAGATACATATGTATGTTGTCTACAAGATACTCACCTCAGAACCAAAGGTACACACAAATTAAATGTAAAGAGATGAGAAATATTTCCTGCAACTGGAAATTTACAAAAAGCTGGAGTAGCAATACTTAGAGCTGACAAAAAAACTTTAAAACAAAGAAGGATGCTACATAATAAATTGAGAATTCAGTCAAGAGGATAAAACCCATGTAAACATTTATGCATTTAATGTAAAAGCACCTAAATATGTAAAAAAAAAATCCTGATGGTCATAAAGGGAGAGTTCAACAACAATACAGTCATACTAGGGGATTTTAACACCCCATTGACATCAACAGGTAGATCTTTCGGACAGAAAATTAACAAGAAAACAGTGGCCTTAAATGACACATTATATCAGCTGGATTTAATTGATAATTTCAGATTGTGTTACCACAGCAGAAGAATATACATTCTTTTCAAGTGCACATAAAATATCTTTTAATATAGACCACATATTAGAAAAAAAACAAGTTTCAATAAATTTTTAAAAATTGAAATCAAGAACCTTCTCTGACCATATGGGCATAAAACTAGATCAATCACACAAAAAACACAAAGTCATAGAATGTAAATAACATGTTACAGACAATGCATGAGTTAACAATAAGACAAAGAAACAAATCAAAAGATGCTTTGAAACAAATCTGAAAAAAATAACCTAAAATCTATAGGGCAAAACAAAAGCAGTCCTAAGAAAGAAATTAATAGCATTACAAGCTAACCTCAAGTAACAAGAAAAATCTCAAATGAATATTCTAATTGTACACTTAAAGAAACTTGTAAAAGAACAACATACAAGGCCCAAATGCAGTAAAATAAAGAAAATAATCTAGATTAGTACAAAAAAAAATGAAATAGAGTCTAAAAAATTACAAAAGATCAATGAAACCCAGAAGTGGTTCCTTGAAAAGATAAACAAGATTGACAAACTTTTAAGCAGACTCATCAGAAGAGAGAGAGGATGCAAATAAATAAAATGAGAAATGAAAAAGAAGAAGTAACAACAGACATCAAAGAAATACAAAGCATTTTTTAAAAGTATTATGTACAACTATAAGCCAACAAATTGGCCAATCTGGATGAAATAGAGAATCCTAAAAAAATTACAATCTTCCAAAACCAAATCAGGAAGAATCAGAAAATCTGAATGACAGATTACAGCCAATAAAATTGAAGCAATATTCTAAAAATTCCCAACAAACAAAAGTTTTGAACTAGACAGCTTCACAGGTGGATTTTACCAAAACTTCAAAGAAGAATTAACACTATCCTTCTCAAAATATTAAAAATTGCAAAAGGAAGAAGATTCCCAAGCTCATTTTATGAAGCCAGCATTATCCTAATTCCAAAACCAGATAGACACTACAGAGAATGAAAATTATAGGCCAATAGCACCAGTGAACATAAATGCTGAAATCCTCAACAAAACATTAGCTAACTGGACCCAGCAATACATTAAGAAGTTCATACACCATAAATAAGTGGGATTTATTCTGGGAATGGAAGATTGCTACATCTGCACATCAATAAACATGATACATCATATTAAAAATGAAATATAGAAAATGTAAGATGGTGATGTAGTTGGCAGATGTTCCAACAGCTAACCCCAAGGACCAAATTAGATTACAACTTAATTTAAGAATAATCATCTTGAAAAGCCAACTTTGCACTAAAGGAAGAGAAGCCTATAACCAAGGATCACTGAAGAAGCCACATCAAGAATGGTAGGTAGGGTGGAGACATGAAAAAGACTGCCATGATCCCAGGAGCAAGTGGTGGCTGAGGGTCTGGAGAGACTCTCACTGCAGAAGGGTCACCCTGAGAGGTGTGGGTGCTCAGCCCCAGGCCCAGAGCCCAAGAACCTAGAAGAGACACCCACACAGCATTTGGCAGGGAAAAGAGAAAGAGACAGATCTCTTGAAGACATAGGCTCTGTCGTAAAGGGCCCATGTGAAAAATCTTGTTCACAATCACTTACCTGCAGTTCTGGTGAAGAAAGAGCTGAGAAGACTAAAGTTGCATGAGGAGAGTGTAATGTTTGAGGCCCAGGGAAAGACACTGTGGTGGACGGCCACCAAAATCCCTGTGCTGAGTCATTCTCCAATACAGCAGTAACCATCATTCATGGGTGGAGCATCCCCTCTGTGCAGTATCAGCCTGAAGAAAAGCAACTGCTCTGCTCTCAAGATTCTCTCCTACCCCAATCATACTGATGGGTCATTCTGAGAGGCCAGGAAGCACGGGGCATGTAAGTGACTCAGTTTTATAACAATGAAGCGGGAGCTTTCTCCCACACGCTCCCTACTCTAAGACTGGTGATTCCACCTCACGGGAGACTCAGTAGAAACTATGCAAACAGCAAGCAGACCACACCTCTGGGTCTCACCCAGAGGCCACACCCACTGGACTCCTGGTGCCACATTGTACTGAGGTCTGTGAAAAAAGTCTGGACAAATGGACACCTTGGGCCGAGGAGCCAAGCCACACCCACCATCCTTCCTAATTCCTTTATTGACACTAGCATGGTATCTTAAAGAAAGTCTCCTCAAACCTGACCCAGCTGAGAAGAGTTCTGCTCTCTGTGATTAACACTGGCACAGCACCTCCTGCACATTGGGTAGGGTAGAGCTTCAAAGGCAACCAGCCTGGACACTAGATATCTTGACCTGCTGGGTTAGAGTCCACAGGGGGAAGAGAGAGAGGCTTAGAGCATAGACATTTAACATGTGCGTCCCTGTGAGCTTATTGTTAGATCTCATTGAGGGGTTTAACCACTTTCTGGGGAGCACAGTCAGCCCAGGAGAGGATTCTCTCTCTTCCTTCCTAGAACCAGAGTCTCATCAGCAGAAAAAACTTCTGCAAAGGGGACCGTCAGCCACAGTTGATCTGAACCTGCTGCTCACCTTGTTGGGGAGAAATAAAATTTGAGTATCCAGCAGTGGCTGTGGGATTAAGCTTTGAAGTAGGGGCCACATTTCCCATACTGAGCTTCTGACCAAGGGACCCCTGATGTAGAAGATACCACTAATGTTGTATTCACAACCTCAGCTTCCATAAACCACTAAGTGTACAACCTGTAGAGAGGTTGGTTGGGTGAGGCCAGTCTGAGCCCACATTACAGTCTTTCTACAGAAGACTCTGTGGGAACAACAGGCAGTTGCAAGAAGAGGAGGAGAAGCTAAAAAGTGAAGACAAATCTTACAGAGCTTGGGGTTTTTATGGAGTTGCTGTCATTCCTATGCAGAAGGAAGCTGATCCTTATACAAAGTTTGGCTCCTCCCACACTACCCAGGGATGAAAAACGCAGACACATACAGCTGTAGATAGGTAGCCCACAGTGGGTTACAAACAAGAGCTAATGCCAACCCAAGAAGATCTGGAGCCAACACAACTGGTAGTGGGAGGTAAACAGCAACAACCTTCAATTCAGCTATGTACACATAAAGCATGCCCAAAGATAGAGTCTACCAGGCACCAGATACTGTGGAGAATATATATGCCCAAGAGGACAGACATTTCACACTGTGTAATACAGAATATCAAGGTTGACATTTATAGCCAGCCAGCCTGAAGGGATAATTATACCCATGAAAGGACCAATTGCATGTAATGCTCACATACAACTAAAAAGAAAATAGTACCCTCAGGAAGTATAACTAGAACAAAAAAAATAGGTGGCCTGGAGGTCAGTACCACCAAGCACATCATCGTCATAAAGACTCCACAAAAATTTCAAAGTCAGACAGCAATATCTAATACACATACAAGATGGGCAGACAGAGAAATGAGACTCAAATTAATCAATAAAAGAAATCCTCAGAAAAAGAACTGAATGAGACGGAAGTAACCAAACTACCAGATGCAGAGTTTAAAGTAATGATTTGTAGGGTGCTCAAGGATATCACATCAACAATGAATGGACATAATGTGCACCTAAATAAAAAGATAGCAATCATAAAAAAGAACGTTGAAACCATAAAAAAGAATCTGTCAGAAATGACAAATACAATATTAGAAATGAAGACTCCTCTAGAAGGAATCAACAGAAGTTTGGATGAAGCAGAGGATTGACTCAGCGGTTTAGAGGACAAGATAAATGAAGGCATGGAAGCAGAGAAGCAAAAAGGAAAGAATCTTAGAAAGACTGAGGAAATTCTAAGAGACTTCTGTGACAACAGGAAAAGAACAACATCTGAATCATACAGGTCCCTGCAGGATAAGAGAACAAACAAGGGCTAGAGAACCTGTTTGAAAACATCACAGCTGAAAACTTCCCTAAATTGATGAAAGAAAAAGCCACACAAGTTCAAGAAGCACAGAGAATCCCATTGAAGAGGGATCCAACAAGGCCTAAACCAAGACACATAATAATTAAAGTGCCAAAGTAAAGAGACAAAGAAAAAATACTAAAAGCTGCAAGAGAAAAGCAGTTAATTACCCACAGAAAAGCCCCATAAGGATGACATCAGACTTCTCTACAGAAAGACTTGAGGCCAGACGGGATTGGCAAGAAATATTCAAAGTGATGCAAAACAAAACCTACAACCAAAAATCTTAATTCATCAAAGCTATCAATTAAAATTAAAGGAGAAATAAAAAACATCGCAGACAAAAAAAGAAAATACCCTCAAGAAATTTATGACAATCAAAACAGCATTACAAGAAATGTTAAGGGGCCTGCTGTAAAAAGATCAAAGGGAAAAAAATCTAGAAAAAGAAGATTGTAGATTTACAGAATAAAATGGCAATAAAAAATACATATCAATAATAACCTTAAATGTAAATGGTTTAAATGCTCCAGTCAAAAGCCGTGGGGTAGCTGTGTGGATAAAGAAACAGGACTCATAAATATGCTATCTACAAGAGACCCACCTCAGAACAAAAGATACACATAGACTGAAAGTGAAGTGAGGGGAAAAAATATTTCACACAAATGGGAATGAAAAAAAAAACTGGGTTAGCAATACTTATGTCTGACTAAATTAGTGATTCCCAACCTTTTTTGTGCCATGCCCCACCTTAACCTTTCTAAAATTTTTATGTCCCCCCCTATGTAACATACATAATTTTTAACATTAAAAAATTGATTTGTTCACTTAATAAACATAAATGATAGGTTCTAGGAAGAAATCACTATGAAATTGTTAAGAAAACACAGTAAGTAAAATTTCAAAACATATAATGAAAAACAGAAATTTAAATTCCAAATAATTTTAATACAGATTTTTCTATATTAATTTATTATTTTAATTTAATGTGATCCTTGCACTTGATGCTTGCTGCACAGAGATTTTATATTAGGTTCCAATTTGGTTAGCTTTAGTCTCAAGTCTCCACGTTGTGTTATCTCCAGCCGATTTCTTTTTGTTACCAGTAAATCATTTACAGCACTAAATCCACATTCAGCTAAAAATGAAGATGGAAATGGTAGCAATAGTTTTCTTGCACATTTGGTTGAATTTGGGTATTTGATTTCTGTTTCCTCACAATGCCATGCCATCACTCCTTTGATATTAAATAAAGCTTTAACTGACTTACCATTTTGCAATTCTGCGAGTTCTTCTTGATACTGCATATTTGATATATCAGACAAATCCACTAACATTGGCTGCATCATCCATGTTGGGAAATCAATTTGTTTTAAATCAGAAAATCTTTCTTTTAAATCAGCCAATAGAATATTCAAATGATTGACAATAACAAGTAAAGCAGTATCAGTTACTTCACATTTTTGGAGCCAATGAAACTGTTTAAAGTTTTTGTTGTTAATATGTTTCTGACATAACTCAATCTTGGTAATGAAACCAAATATCCTTGCTTTTGCATCGACAAGAGTTTTATTTGTTCCTTGAAGTTGCTTATTTAATATATTTAGTTTCTCAAAGATATCGGCTAAATAAATCACAAATGCTTTACCATCTATTGTTAACAGATACTTCATTTCAAGTTTGTCGCTTAAAAAATCACTAAGAGTATCAAACAGTTCCATAAATCTTTTCAAACAGTTTCCTTTAGATAGCCATCTTACTTCAGTATGAAGTAAAAGTCTCACATGGTCTTCATTTTGTTCTTCACAAAATATCTTGAAAAGACGCTCACATTTGGCACTAGCTTTAATAGCATTAACGCACTTTATTACTGTATGTAATACTTCATTCAGAACAGGCGAGATGTTTTTAGCTACCAAGTTTTTCCTATGAATAACACAATGCACAAGAATCATTTCTGGATTTGCATCTTTCATCAATTTTAAGCAGCCATTTTTCTTGCCCATCATATTGGGAGCACCATCTGCAGCACAAGATGTTATATTTTTCATTGGTATATTATTGACATCTAAGTAGTTTTTTAGCTCATTATATATATATATCTTTGGAGGTAGTGGTGCTTTCTAATCTTTTACAGAACAACATTTCTTCAGCAAAATGTCCTTTATCAATATATCTTACATAAGTTATCAATACTGCCTCACTGTCTCTCAAAGTTGATTCATCCATTTGCAAGGAGAATTTTCTTGTTTCCAGTTTTTCAATAAGTTGTTTTTCAATATCCTCACTCATTTCGTCTATTCTTCTGCTAACAGAATTGCTACTGAGTGGCATAGCTTTTACATCTTTGTCATCTTTTTCAAGAACCGTTTTAAGAAATGCTGATATTGACGGTTTTATTCAATTCTCTCCTATAGTGTGATTTTCTCCACTATGTGTTAAAATATATTCAATGTGACATAGAGTAAAAGTATACTAAAAATTCATAATTATTTAAATGTATGTAACACATTTACTACACTACCACCGCAAATCAAAAGGTATCTATATTTTTTCCACTTGACAAAATTTTCTGGAAAGTTATGCTTCTAAAATTAAAATTGTCATGCATGCACTATTATAGCCCCAATAATATTTATAAAATATTAGTGCTTTCTAGCACTGATGAATAAAGAAATTTGATAACTAGCCTCAAGAACACGATTATTAGTTGAAGTATGAGCAGTAAATAGAGACTTTAATGTTCTTTTTTCAAAATTTTTCCTTAAAGTTTTAAAGTAACTCAAATCTGAATTAATATAAGCACTATGTTTCGCCTTCAAATGCGCCTCAAGACGACCTCGTTTCATTGATTCGTTGGTCAAGCATTGCTGGCATAAAAGACAAAAAGGAATCCGCTCATCGTGAACAGCATGTATGAACCCAAATTTTAAATATTCCTCCGAATATTGACGAGTTTTTTTCTTGCTTGCACCACTCATTTTACTATGGGGTATAATAAAAATAAGATCAATTAAAAACTAATATTAAAATATGTGTTAAAATATATTCAGTGTGACATAGAGTAAACGTATACTAAAAATTCATAATTATTTAAATGTATGTAACACATTTACTACACTACCACCGCAAATCAAAAGGTATCTATATTTTTTCCACTTGACAAAATTTTCTGGAAAGTTATGCTTCTAAAATTAAAATTGTCATGCATGCACTATTATAGCCCCAATAATATTTATAAAATATTAGTGCTTTCTAGCCCTGATGCAAGAAGTACTTAATAAAGAGTTTAATATTGATAAAAATAAAATCAAATACTTACCAATTATATCTATACAATATATATATGTATATTTATTAAATCAACGAGCTTTTACAACAGTTTTGACTGACACTTATTTCAAATTAACACCAACTGAATGATGTGAAACACTACAGAAGTTGCGATGGGCCAGTTAGGTGAGAATAACTGTGTTGTTTAGCGAGTTTTTAAAACGTCCGGGGTTCCCCGCGGCAGATGGCACGCTCCGCGGTGAACCCCGGACGAAGTTTACTTGATGACGCCAATCACCCAGTTGATATTTTGGTTTCGTCAAACGAAGTTATAGTTAATAATTATTTACCGCAGTTATTTAAGAATTGCATTTTTTGTTAAATTTGGCACCGATATCTAGCATTGCATTTAAATGGCCCGGGGCAAAAGAGTTAAAGTCATGTTGAGTCCATTTTCAAATTGCTCCCCTTAACTATTGAATTGCCCCCCAGTGGGGCGTGGGCCCCACATTGGGAAACACCGGACTAAATAGACTTTAAAACAAAGGCTATAGAAAGAGATGAAGAAGGTCATTACTTAATGATAAAGGGAGCAATCCAACAGGAGTGTATAACCATTGTTAATATTTATGCACCTAACACAGGAGTACCTAAATATACAGCACATTTTGATGGACATAAAGAGCAAGATCAACAGCAATACTCTAATAGTAGGGGATTTTAATACCCCACTAACATCAATGAATATATCCTCCAGACAGAAAATTAACAAACAAACAGCAGCCTTAAATGACACACTAAATCAACTGGATTTAATAGATATCTTCAGAACCTTTCACCCCAAACAGCAGAATATACATTCTTTTCAAGTGCTCATGGTACATTCTCTAGGATAGACCACATGTTAGAATACAAAACAAGTCTCAATAAGTTTAAGAAAATTGAAATCATATCAAGCATTTTCTTTGATCACAATGTCATGAAACTAGAAATCAACTACAATAGAAAAACTGAAAAACATTCAAACACTTAGAGGCTAAATAGCATGTTATTAAATAAAGAATGGGTTAATAATAAGATCAAGGAAGAAATCAAAATTTTTCTTTAAAAATATGGAAATGAATATACAACAACACAAAATTTATGAAACACGGCAAAAACAGTCCTGAGAGGGAAGTACATAGCATTACAGTCATTCCATAAGAAGCAAGAAAAAGCTCAGATAAACAACTTAACCTCGCATCTAAAAGAAATAAAATAACAACAAATAAAGCCCAGAGGAAGTGGAAGAAATGAAATAATAAAGATCAGAGTGGAAATAAATGACATAGAAGCTACAAAAGATCAATGAAACCAAGAGCTGTTTCTTTGAAAAAGTAAACAACATTGACAAGCCTTAACTAGGCTCATCAAGAAAAAAAGAGAGAGAATTCAAATAAATAAAATTAGAAATGAAAATGGAGAAGTAACAACTGACAACATCAGAAATGCAAAAGATTGTAAGAAAATACTATGAAGATCTATATGCCAAAATATTGGACAACCGAGGTGAAATGGATAAATTCCTAGAAACATACAGTCTTCCAAAACTCAATCTGGAAGAATCAGAAAACCTAAACAACCCGACTACAACAACAAAAATTGAAATAGTTATCTAAAATCTCCAAACAAACAAAAGTCCTGGACCAGATGGCTTCACAGGCAAATTTGACCTAATATTCAAAGAAAAACTAATACCTGTCTTTTTCAAGTTATTTCAAGAAATTCAAGAGAATCCAAGATTCTTTTATGAAGCAAGCGTTATCCTCATTCCAAAACCAGGTAAAGATGCTACAAAAAAAGAAAAGTATAGGCCAATATCCCTGATGAACACAGATGTTAAAATTTTCAACAAAATATTAGCAAGCCAATCGAGCAATACATTAAAAATGTCATACATCAAGATCAAGAGGGATTTATTCTGGGAAGCAAGACTGGTACAATATTTGCAAATCAATCAATGTGATTCATCACATAAACAAAAGAAAGGATAAAAAAATCGCATGATTATATCAATAGATGCAATAAAATATTTGATAAAATCCAGCACCCATTTATGATCAAAACTCTCAGCAAGGTGAAAATATAGGGAACATACCTCAACATAATAAAGGCCATCTATGACAAACCGACAGCCAACATCATACTCAATGGGCAAAAGTTAAAAGAAATCCCCTAAGATCAGGAATAAGGCAGGGGTTCCCTGTTTCACCAACTTATTCAACATAATTCTGGACATCCTAGGCATGACAATCAGACAAGAAGAAGAAATAAAAGGCACCCAAATTGGAAAAGAAGAAGTAAAACTATCATTATTTGCTGATGACATAATACTGTACATAGAAAACCCTAAAGTCTCAGTCAAAAAAACTACCAGACCTGGCCCTGGCTGGTTGGCTCAGTGGTAGAGCATCGGCCTGGCGTGCAGAGGTCCCGGGTTTGATTCTCGGCCAGGGCACACAAGAGAAGTGCCCATCTGCTTCTCCACCCCTCCCCCTCTCCTTTTTCTCTGTCTCTCTCTTCCCCTCCAGCAGCCGAGGCTCCATTGGAGCAAAGATGGCCTGGGCGCTAGGGATGGCTCCTTGGCCACAGCCCCAGGTGCTAGAGTGGCTCTGGTCGCAACAGAGCAACACCCCGGAGGGGCAGAGCATCACCCCCTGGTGGGCAGAGCATCGCCCCCTGGTGGGCATCCCGGGTGGATCCCGGTCCAGCGCATGCGGGACTCTGACTTTCTCTCCCTGTTTCCAGCTTCAGAAAAATACAAAAACAAACAAACAAACAAACAAACAAAAAACCTACTAGACCTGATAAATAAATTCAGCAAAGTGGCAGGATATAAAATTAATATTGAGAAATCAGTAGCATTTTTATACACCAACAATAAACAATTTGAAAGAGAAATTAAGGAAACAATCCCCTTCACTATTGCAACAAAAAAATATAGTACCTAGGAGTGAATCTAATTAAGAAGGTAAAAGACTTGCACTCACAAAATCATAAGACATTGAAAACAGAAATTAAGGAAGATACAAACAACTGGAAGCATATACAGTGTTCATGAACAGGAAGAATAAACATCATTAAAATGTCTATAACTCCAAAGCAACCTATAGATTCATGGCAATTCCTATTAAAATACCAATGGCGTACTTCAAAGATATAGAACAAATATTCCAAAAATTAGTATGGAACCAAAAAGGAATGTGAATAGCCTCAACAATCTTGAAAATGAAGAATAAAGTAGGAGGTATCACACTTTCTGATATCAAGTTATACTAAAAGGCCACTGTAATCAAAACAGCTTGGTACTGGCATAAGGACAGGCATACAGATCAGTGGAACAGAACAGAGAACCCAGAAATAAACCCATGCCTTTATGGTCAATTGATATTTGACAAAAATATAAGGGCATACAGTGGAATAAAGACAGTCTCTTTAATAAATGGTGTTGGGAAAATTGAACAGATACTTGCAAAAAAATAAAACTAGACCACCAACTTACACCATTTACGAAAATAAACTCAAAATAGATAAAAGACCTAAATATAAGTTGTGAAACACAAACATCTTAAGAGAAAAGATTGGCAGTAAACTCTGCAATAATTTCTTTCCTAGCTACATTTTTGCAGATTTATTTACACAGGCAAGGGAAATAAAGACAAAATAAACAAATGGGACTGTATCAAACTAAAAAGCTTTTGCACAGCAAAATACACCATGAATAAAATAAAAAGACAACCCACACAATGGGAGAACTTGTTCGCCAATATGCCTGATAAGGAGTTAATAACCAAAATTAATAAAGAACTTCTAAAACTCAACGTCAGGAAGATAAATAATCCAATTTAAAAATTGGCAAAAGAACTAAATAGACACTTCTCCAAAGAGGACATACAGATGGCCAATAGGCAAATGAAAAAATGTTCAACATTATTAATCATCAGAGAAATGCAAATTAAAGCCACAATCAGAATGGCACTCATTAACAAAACCACAAAGAATAAGTGCTGGCGAGGGTGTAAAGAAAAGGGACCCTCCTGCACTGCTGGCGGGAATGCAGACTGGTGCAGGCTCTATGAAAAGCAGTATGGAGATTCCTCAAAGAATTAAAAATCGAACTGCCTTTTGAACCAGCCATCCCACTTTAGGAAAATATCCTAAGAACACCAAATCATTCATTCAAAAGAAGACATGCACCCCTATATTTATTGCAGCATTGTTTACAATAGCCAAGATCTGGAAACAACCTAAGTGTTCATCAGTGGACAAGTGGATTAAAAAGTAGTGGTACATATATACAATGGAATACTACGTGCCCATGAAAAAGAAGGAAATTTTACCTTTTGCAACAGCATGGATGGACCTGGAGATTATTATGCTAAGTGAAATAAGCCAGGCAGAGAAAGACAAGTATGAAATGATCTCACTTATATGTGGAATCTAATGAACAAAGTGAACTAAAACAGAATAGAGGCAGAGGCCAGGTCACAGGGAGCTGAGAGATGGCTGTTAGAGCAGTGGTCCCCAATCTTTTTTGGGCCACGGACTGGTTTAATGTCAGGAAATATTTTCACGGACCAGCCTTTAGGGTGGGATGGATAAATGTATCATGTGACTGAGACAAGCATCAAGAGTGAGTCTTAGATGGATGTAACAGAGGGAATCGGGTCATTTTTTAAAAATAAAACATCGTTCAGGCTTAAATAGAAATAAAACAGAAATAATGTATGTTATTTATTCTTTTTCTGTGGACCGGCACCAAATGGCCCACGGACCGGTACCGGTCCGTGGCCCAGGGGGTGGGGACCACTGTGTTAGAGGGAAGGGGGATGAGGAGATGGGATCAGAGAAGGTGAAGGGGTTATTGAAATTTCCTGTACGTAACACATAGATACAGATGACAGGACAGCGTGTTGTTCCTGAGGAAAGGGGAGAGGGAGTTGGGAGGGCAGCAAAGGGGTCACAGTGGGGGCAAAGGAGGTGGTAGAAAGGGAGTTGCACTGAGTGGGACACTTGGATCCATGCTACCACAATAAAGTTTAATTAATAAAATATTTTAATAAAACAGAATAAGGCAGGTCTGTGTAGCATAAGACAAATGCACGGAATCTGAGTGCTCAGAGTACGTAAGGCCTCCAGGTGTAAGTCTGGGGGAAAGCACAGACTCTCTCAGGTGTCAGATAAATATCAGGGTTTGGTCATGGGAAACACATAAGCCTGGGAGTCAGAGACCACAACACACTCCTGTTTCCTAACTGACTGATGACTGCCTGGCCAGTCAGGGGCCATATCTTCCAGCTGCATGGAACTCCATCACTCAACTGAAATAGGTTTCTATGAGGCACGATTTCCCAGGACCTACCTGAGACGGGTTCTAGCAGAAATAACACGTAGGGACCAATGGCAAGTTGGTGATCAATTGATTACTCAGGACCTTGGGTAAAGAGGTGGCTCAGGTCTTCCTGGGTGAGTGTGACTGACACGAGCACAGTGAGCCAATAAGTGACAGAACAGAGCCCAAGGAGTGAGCTAGAAAACAGCAGGGGCCAGGAGGAGCTGACTATGGCAGCAGAACTGTGTTCTCTCTCTTTGGGCACAGAGTCATTCTCCCTGTGCTGAGGACAGGTGAGATCTCGTGCAAATGCAGACAGGGAGGGGAGGGACGGCCAGAGAGGAGATTGATGGGTTGAAATTCTGGCCCCGTGAGTGACTTGTGTTTGGTGGTTATGAGATAGAAATTTGGAAAGAAGTAAAAATTTTTGATTATGTCAAAATTGTTATTCATACTAAGGGTATAAGAGCAATTGCAGGAAAGAGTATTTATCTTGAGAGCAGAAAAGCATCTGAGACATGGGTCTAATTCTTTGGAGGGAGAGGGAGTCTGTCCTATGTGTCCAGAATTACAAGAAGTCTACATGCAATTCCAATCTTTGAAGAGATTTTGAATTATTCATTCATTCATTCAATCACCATTTATTTCTTCCTATTTCATCAAAAACAACTGAGTGTCTGTTACATGTTGTCCCTGAGCTGGTTGCAGGTGGAGAGTGCGGAGTGGGAAGCAGAGTCCTTTTTATGTCCAATGGGAGTGACAGCCACACATCAGAAAAAAAAGAAGTGATTTCATATTTTTTTAAGATGACGTTTTTTTTAAAAAAAATACTTTATTCATTTTAGAGAGGAGAGAGAGAGAAAGAGAAAAAGAAAGAGGCGAGGAACAGAAAGCATCAGCTCCCGTATGTGCCTTGACCAGGCAAGCCCAGGGTTTCAAACCAGCAACCTCAGCTTTCCAGGTTTATGTTTTATCCACTGCATCACCACAGGTGAGGCACAAAGCAGTGACTCAAGTCCAGGGCAGGGAGGTGTAGATCGGCCCCCGGAGCAGAAGGCCTGGGCCTTCCCAGCACAGACTCTGATTGTTACTGCAGGAAATTTGATTCTGGAGTAAAAACAGAGTAATTCTCCATTTGCTGTCTCTCCCCAGACCAGAATCTCTCCCTTGAGCTGGGGACACCTAAGGAGAAAGGATCTGATTCAGTGGTTGACGTAGGGATACTGACACCTAAGAAAGCCCCCAGGGTGGAGGAGAGAACAAGGGATGGCTGCAGACAGGTCTCAGGTGTCTCTGATCAGCTGCTCATGGTCTGTGTGACTGTTCTTTAGAGAGTGTAGCTCCCTGTGCCTCAGGTTTTCCTCAGTGATGAAGGGTAAATATTTGGCTTCCGGGTCATTGGTTCTATTAACCATAAAATATTCACAGTGTATGACCTAAATTTTGGGGTAGGGGAGCTACTCAAATAAGGAGCATGTTATTGACTCCAAGAGAATCTTCCCTGAACAGATCCTTGATGGAGAAGGAGCTGCCGGAAGCATCTTTTCTTCTGAGTTTCTTCCTGGGCCCACGGAACTTTCTCTGGATTCCCCTAAGGCCAGCTAATGATGTGCCATTGTGTAGTCACCATTGATAAAGATGAATTCTTTTAAAATGATGCTGGGATAGTGTGTGCAAGGAAACAGAAGGGTCCCCTCACAGCTGGCGATGAGTGTGTTCACAGAACTTCAATGCCTTACCCCATGTTTACTTAGTTTTTAGCCCAATATGTAACAAAATGATATTACAGTCTCACTGTGATGCACTAGGAAGGTGCAGCTCCCCATGGGAAATACCGTCAGAAACGATCAGTGACTCTCATTGTGCAAAAACAGACAAACCTAGGCTGTGGGACATTCCACAGAAAAAGAGGAAAGTGATTTTCACAGGGAACCAAAGTGTTGGCACGTCTAGTCTGAAGGGGACCACAGATGGCAAAGGCAGCCATGCCCCAGGATTGCCTCCCTGACCAAAAACAGAATCAGTAGAAAGGATGTTATTGAAATAATGGAGAAAAATTGAAAATGGAGTGTATACTCAACCGTACTATAGCAATGTAAATTACTGGGGTGTCATACTGGTCTCGGGGCAGCAAGAGGATTTTATTCTTAAGAAGTACCTGCAGATGCACTTAGCAATAAGAATCATAGTGTCTAACAGGGGTCCCCAAACTTTTTACACAGGGGTCCAGTTCACTGTCCCTCACACTGTTGGAGGGCCGCCACATACAGTGCTCCTCTCACTGACCACCAATGAAAGAGGTGCTCCTTCCAGAAGTGCTACAGGGGGCCGGATAAATGGCCTGAGATGGCTACATGCAGCCCGCGGGCCGTAGTTTGGGGATGCCTGGTCTACAACTTGTGTTTAAATTTTACAAATATTTTTAAATTGTGTGTGCAAACACAGCAAAATGTTAACAGATCATGAATTGACTAGATGAGTGTTCTTGCAGCTATTTGGTAGGTTAAATCTTTTAAAATAAAAACATTAGGGAGCAAAAAGAAATAACGCTTTGAAGACACGTGGGTATGAACCTTCTTGAACCTCAAGAACTCTCCTGTTTGGACAGGGCCCTGTGTTGAGCCTCCCCCATGATTTAGAGATGAGAAGACAGATGGGGCAGTCACTGCCCAGGGTGGTTAGGGCAGTGACAGAGGCAGGGGCTGGACTGGGGAAACCTCAAGGAGAAGTACTTATTCCTCTGGTCATTAAGGAAGGTTGGGGTAGGGAGGGGGAAATGTGTTTGCTGGACATAAGTATGGAAGCAACCCCACAGAAATGTTAAAGAGGTCTGACTTTGTCAACTGTAGATAAATCTTGAGAGCAAATTCTTACATGACCCATACCTGGTGAATGCAGCCTCCAGTCCAGAAGAAGAAAGTGGAAGAAATCAGCCAAACTATGAACTACCAGAACTGACTTAGAGGCCTTGGCAAGATCTGTCTCTCAGTGTCTGGCTCCTGATCTCCATGGGACCTAGGATTGTTGCCACTGTTGCTGCCAAGGACAAGAAGAGAAAAGAAAGGAAAGGAAAGGACCCAGACTTGCAGTGCTGGGTGAATGTCTTAGGGTTCTTAACAATGCACTCTATAGCATTGATGAGGAGAGGTAGTGTTTATCATTGTTAGTAATCCTGTTCTCGCTATAAAGTTGGTATTCTTAGAAATGCACAGAAGATTCTCATGCAGGGGTAGCAGTTAGGAACTGATCTGTGAAGGTAAATCTGTCTCCAGATCTAGTGTGAGCGCTGGGTCCTGCCCAGATGCCCTTGGCCAGCTGGCATGGGCTGAGAACAGCTCACAGTGCCTTTACTCAGTGGGACCTCTAGCCACTCAGCCTTCACTCTCTCCACTCAGAGGCATGATTTTGGCCTATGACTGACTAGAATGCGGGTGCAAAACATTGGTTTTCTTTCATGGCAGGTGCAACTCTGTGGTGCAATATGTCAGATTGATTTTAGCCAAAACACCTCCTTTCTTAGTCTCCCTGTCCACCATACCTCCTTTCCTCACTCCCCTTCTCTTGAAAATGCTCCCTCAGGAAAGCACTTGAAGAAGAAGCTCTGTCTCCAGTTCTGCTTCCAGGACATCCATCCCAAGGAAAGCACTTCCTAGCTGTGTGCAGTGTATTAGAAATTCTCATTTCTATAAAAAATACATCATCAAATTAAGTTTCTGGGGTTTCATTAGCCTAGAGAGCTAAATATTAGTAAGGGAAGGAAGCAGAGGGAATCAGATGTTGAGCATAATAAACTAGGGAAGAGGGAATCAAATATTAACATTAATAAAACTGGGAAGGCTGCTTCAGTAACAAGTCCCAGCATTGCATTTACTGGGAACCTATAGCATTTGCCCAGGGGATTGCCTTGCTAAAAGGATTAACACCCCTTTCTGTCTCTTGTAGGGAGGAGGACAGTTTTTCAACCTCCTCAGGGTACAACCAGTCCATTTGCAGACTATGGGGGAAGGTGCTTCTGTGCTTCCACTTTAGGGAATGTGCAGTGGAAGCCAAGATGACACCCACAGAGGCCATCAATCCTAGAAGGAGGATCTGATTGGTTAGTGCTAGGAACCAACACAAGCCCACAATAGATTAAGAAGTTAATTGGTTAGTTTAAGGAATAAAATCAAAGTTGAGAAAAGACCTTCCCTTTTCCTTCCTGCCTTGAAAACACTTACGCACCCTGTTGGCTTGTGGGCTCTCCTAGAAGCCATGCAGCTCTAATGGCTGTCTGGGGCCCAGCAGCAGCATGGGGTCTAAGTGGGGCTCCAGATGTTGACCTCAGTGCAGCACCAGCCTGGGTGCAACCAAAAAGTTTATACTGGTCAGATAGGGACAGGGACAAACTGTATTGGAATTCCTGAATATTGGTCTTTGCACTGGACTTAATGAGGACAAGATTGGACTTTTTCTATGATTCAATGAACAGAAATGAGGAGCTGGGAACCTGCAGACAGCCTTCATTTCAGCCCTGAATACATCTTACCACGAAATGTTCAGAACCCCCGTACATGAGTCCTTTGGAATGCTTTTCCTGAGACTCCATAAAAGAAGACCATTTTCACCACAACAGTTTAACATGATAGAAATTTATTTCTCACTTACAACATGCCAACCTGGTGGACAATTTTGTGAGGTGGAGGTGTGGTCTGTTTTACTCACACTTTCAGGGACTGAGGCTGATGGAGTCTGTGCCATATTTTTTGTATGGCTCCAAGGTCACCCTTGATGGCCACATAGATGGGAGAAAAGGTACTCCTGCTTTTATATTACTCAGGGTTAGAAGTGACACTAGTCATTTTTGCCACATTCTGTTGGTATGAAATAGTCACATGGTCTAGCTACAGGGAAGCATGGCTGGAAAGTGTAGGTCTTGCTGGGCCGTCACCACTTAGTAAGAGCTCTAACCCTGAAAGGAGCATGGGTCTTTGGAAGGCAGTTATATCTGCCACAATGTTAACCTTGGGTAACTTATTTCTTTTGGGGAGCTTAGTTTCCTTACCTATAAATATGAACGATTAGTAGAATCCCCTCATCATTGTGGTCATGAATCAATGACTTGAAACATGCAAAGTGTGGGCTAGGACTAAGACAGACTAAGGACTCATAATATCAACTTTTTTTTATCATTCGTTGAGAACCCATTTTGGATAATATCAATATAATCCTCACCACCATCCATGACATGCAGATAATCATTACACCTGCCTTACAGAGAAACAGGATAAAATTCAGAGAGGGAAAGTGAATGAGCTGTGGCCCCACAAGTAGAGAGCAACAGAATCAGGCTGAGTAGCCAACAGAAATGTACACCAAGATCTTTCAAACTTTTTACTAAGAAATCCCAAACCAACCTTTGCGTTTGCCAATTGAAAGAGGAAGAGCTCCCAGGACGGTTACCTTAGCCTCCCGATTTCCCTCCCTGGCCGGGCCTCTGCCAGCCTTATCACTCTTATCCTCCACCACTCTCCCTCTTAGCCCCTACAGTCCAGCACTTGCTTTCTTTCTAAGCCTCACATACACCAAGTTTGATCCCACCTCAGGGCCTTTGCATCTGCTCTCACCTAATCCTAGAATACCCCTGCCACCTGTCTCTCATGAAAGGCTTTTTCTTTTCACTCTGCTTTTAGCTCAAAGGTTACATCCTCTCAGGCAGGCCTCCATGATCCCAGTTCAGTCACTTACATTCACATGACTTGTCCAACACCCAGCACCATTTAATATTTGTTTGTGCTCACGTATTTGTTTATTGTCTTTTCTTTCTCATTAGTCTGTGAGCGCAACAAAGCATGGCTCTCCTTCTGTGGTTCTTCTGTATCCCCAGTAACGAGGACAGTGCCCGGCACAAAGTCTAGCCTCCGTACGTATTTGTTGACTAAAAGAAGACATTTAGTGGGTGACCTGTGACCCTATGTGCCTCTTTGTCAATCTTCTTTCCCTTCTACCTCCAGGGACCCTGTTTCAGGCCATGCACGACTTCAGAGGGCACCACTCACACACAACTCTGCAACTCATTGGGGAGGTGACAGCATTTCAGGAGTGCACAACATATATAAATCTAGTGATGGCTCTGTTGCCATGTTTCCCTCCTCTTCATTCTTTAATTCATCCATTCATTCATTCACTCAATCAGTAAATATCTACTGAACACTCATGATACACCAAGCTAATGATGCAGACAGTGCAGATAAAACACCTCTGTGCCAGTGTGGCAAATTTGGAAGTTACAAACAAAATAAAAATAAAATGCATATCAATGTCAAAAACTATATGTCATTTTGATGTAAATATTTATTTTGCGTTCTTCTCTATTGTTGTTCTCACCCTTTATTTTTATCTTTTGAGCCTCTGTAGTCTCTGACAAATGCCCCTGATCCTCTCCTGTCTCCCTCCTATCTCGTGGGCTAAGCTGGTTTGCACACTCCTGCAAAACAAATTATAAAATATTTAGACATTTGGGAATCTGGTTGTTAAACTGTTGATAGCTTCAAATACAGAGGTAGCAGGAATACTGGCACCATAGTAATAGCCCAACCTTATGAGGCAAGGGTTGTTGATGCTGTTTTATTGAAAACTTGTTTTCTAGCATTTTACTGTTCCCACCTGTTTCTAGCAGAGAAACTGCTTTATCAAGGAATACTCGAGGTCTCCCAGTGCTAGTCAGCCTCCCCCTGTCATACCTTATCTCTCTCCTGGGCAGCAGGGACAACAGACTCTAAGCTAATGCTGTGCTGACAGGGGAGAGACAGAACAAGGAGAAGGAGTGGAAAAAGCAGGAGAAAGGGTCATGAAAAAAAGGCATAAAAATGCAAACAAAAGGGTAAAAAAAGAGAAAGAAAGGAGAAGTAGGAATCTGTTGGGGGCTCAGCTTAGAGTAACAAAATCTTGGGAACCAGCCAAGACTTACCACGCCTTGTCCTCACAGGCGGTTGGGCCATCTCCCCACCTGGGACTGGGAGGTGGTCTAGCTGCCATGAGAAATGAGAAATGGCCATCCTGAACCATGAAGATGATGGTGTGGGGACCCATACAGGAGACTGAGAGGAACATAGGCTGTATGTGGACCAAAGGGAGTGATAGTCAGGATGCCCCAGCTTTTAACTTTTGAGGTCTCTGGGGCCTGAATCCCGGGTCTTAGGGAAGAGGGACGCATGGAGTCATCGGTCTGAAGGAAGAGGAAGGACTCAGGTTTCTCAGCCTTTAAGCTAGTTGGACTAAGGGAGCGGCCTCAGTGTCCTTTTGCAAGGATGTCTATTCCGCACCCCTTTCCTGTCTGCCTTGGGTAAGAGCAGCTATAAAAGGGCTCAGTTTCCTGGGGGACAAAAAGAAAAAGCTAAAGAGTTCTAACTGTCTTGACCATGATACCAGCACTGCTGACAGCCGTCCTGGGCCTCACCCTGCAGGTGCCCTGTGAGTGAACACAACAACATGGGGTGGATTTCCTGGGAAGGTGAGCCAAGACAAATTTGCTGTTTCTATCTCAGGGGTGCAGGCCCTGACCTGTGCGTGGGGAACCCTGAAGTCTGGGAAGAACACAACAGAACTGCCCTTCCACTGGACGGCTGGCAGGGAGGTCTGCAGGGACGGCCAGGGTTGCCAAGACACGCTGATGCTCATTGAGAATGGTGAGAAGGGACCCAAGATCCCAACCCTGAGCCCCATCCTCACCTGTGCAGATATCCCTTCCCTGACCAGCCCTGCCAGCTTTCTCTGTGGAGAACCAGAGACACCTCTTCTTAGAGCAGGAGCTGTCCCTCCCACCAGCAGGTGCACGCCCTCAGTTGCCCAGTAGCCTCCTCTCCAGACTCTCACTACAGTCGTATCTTTCCTCTAGGACACTGGAGTCCTAATCCTCACCTGGTCTCTTTCTCTGTCACTTAGGACCCCAAGTGCTTCTAGTAATCAGCAAGGGCTGTACCCAGAGGAAGGATCAAGAGACCCAGGTCACCACGCATAGGGCAGGCCTTGGCCCCTCCGTCGTCTCCTATACACGTGTGTGTCGCCACAATGATTTCTGCAATAACTTGTCCAGCACCCTAACTCTCAGGACTCTGCCTACTCTGCAGGTGCCGACAAGGAGGGAGAGAAGGAAAGGAGAGGAGAGGGGTGTGGGAGGACTGCATCACAGAGGGACTGTTCATTTAGACCCTTTCTGTCCCCTGGCCTGTCCACACTGCCCAGGGCTCCCTCCCCTTGCACAGCTCTGCTAACAGTGTGGGCTGCAAACTGGACTGACTGCTCTGTTGAGTTCAACCCCCACCTCAGACTCTGGCGATGGCTCAAACCTGGCCCATGCTCTTTGCTCTGTACAGCTGAGCTTGGCTCATGCATGTTTCACTTAGTGTTTATCACATCCCAGGAAGGGGTTTCAGTAGTTAGTGCAGGACACACACAGAGGTGGCAAACATTTCTTTTTCTTTTCCTTTTCCTTTTCCTTTCTTTTTTTAAGAAAAAAGAGAAATGTCAGTTTTTTGTTCTATTTATTCAGGCATCCATTGGTTTTATGCTTGTATGTGTGCTGACTGGGGATTGAACCCACAACCTTGGTGTATCTGGATGACACTTTTGTCAACTGAGCAACCCAGCAGGGCCTGAGACATATTTTCTAAGATCAGTTTTCTCATGGGTTCCACCCCTGCAGATATTCACCACAGAGAAAGACCAGTCTGACGGAGTAATTCATCAGAGAAAGACAAGTCTTAGTCCATCCCCTGGTCCCCACTCCATGAGGTGAAACTGAGAAAGACACTTCAGGGCTCCATCAGGGCCTGGCCTGAGGAATCCTCACAGTGAAGTGAAGCTTGAGCAACCCCTCCCCTGACCTCTGTCCCAGGGATCCTGACTCCTAATTCCCCGGGAACCTGAGACAGGTTGGGTTTGGTCTCCTGGGAAAGGCTGACTGATACCAAGGTTTCCCAAGTGCCAAAGTCACAAACTCCTGAACTGGTCACCAGCCAGGGCTCAGCCCCCAGGAACCACATCTGGCCAGGGATGGAGCCTGGTCCTTCACCTGAGACTGGGCTGGGTGTGGAGAGCTCAATGGACCAGGTCACCAGGCCATTTGTGGACTACCCTAGGAGCCTTAGGAGAGTGTGGAGGATGGTCAGCATCCCCAGGTCGAAACAGGGAAGAGAAGCTCCAGCAGCTTCCTGCCCACCAAGGATCAGGCCTGGGGATTCTGTCTGCAGTCGATCAATGACAAATGCCTTTTATTTGAGCAGCTCTTGTACCCCGAAACTTAAGTCACTGCTGTGAATATTTTATAGTTAGTATACTGACAACCCGGAAACCAAATGGTCATTTTTTTTACTGAGAGGAAATTGAGGCACAAGGTGATACTGCCGCTAAAGAAAAGTCACACAGGCCAAGAGCAGCTGGCCAGTCTGCAGCCATAGCCTAGTTCCCTCCTTCACCCTATGGGATTTATTTGGTGTCTGTGGATCCCTGGACCAACCATTGGTTCAGACCGTTTTTATTTTAGGTGTGCTCAGCTCATAGGGATGATTTCTGGTCTGGATAGTGACAGAAAATGGAGAATTAATCTGTTCTGACTCTAGAACCAAATTTCCTGCAGTTACAATCAGAGTCGGTGCTGGGAGCACCCAGACCTCTCACTCAGGGGGCCGATCCACACCTCCCTGCCCTGGACTTGAATCCCTTCCTTCTTGTTTCCTGCTGTGTGAGTGTCACTGCCACTGGACAGAAAGGAAAGGACTGTGCTTCTCACTCCCCACTCTCCACCTGCAACCAGCTCAGGGACAACATGTAACAGACACTCAGTTGCTTTTGATGAATTAGGAGAAAATAAATGGTGATTGAATGAATGAATGAGTGAATGAATGAATAAATGAATGAATGATCCAAATCTCTTCAGAGACTGGAATTGGATGTAGAACTCTTGCAAATCTGGCCACATGGGACAGGCTTTCTGTCCTTCCAGGGATGAGACCCATGTCTCAGATGCCTTTCTGCTCTCTAGAGAAATATTCTTTCCTGCAATTGCTCCTATTCTTAAGCATGAATAACAATTTTTACATATGCAAGATTTTTATCTTTTTTCTAAATTTCTATCACATAACCACCAACCATAAATGATCCAAAAGAGGCGAATTTCGGGAAGTCCATCTCCCCTCTTTCCAACCATCCCCTCGTCTGCATTTGCAGAAGCCCTCACCTGCCCTCAGCAGAGAAAGCATGACTTTAATGCCCACGTGCAAATCACATGGTTCTGCTGCCACAATCAGCTCCTCTTGTCCCCTGGACTTTTCTAGTTCATTTCTTGAGCTCTGCTCTATATTACTGGCTCACTGGCTCATGTTCAGTCACCTTGCTTTCAGAGCACGTGACCCACCCCTTGCCCCTGGCACCTGAGTAATCAGCTGAACACCAGCTTGATCCCTCTCCCCGTGTGTTATTTCCGTTGGAACCCCAGGCTCGAGGGTGTCGTAGGAAATGGTGCCTCACAGATACGCCCTAGATCTGGGCAATGGAGGCTGTGCAGCTGGATGGGATGGTACCTGGTCAGCATAGTGGTCAGTGGTCAGTAAAGAGCCAGGTGTGTGAAATGATCTCTGAGTCCCCATCCTGTGTCTTTCTATGACCAATCCCTGATACTTAACTGACAGCTGAGAAAGTCTGTGCTTTCCTCCAGACGTAGAGCTGGAGGCCTTACGTTCTCTGAGCACTCAGATCCCCACAAATCTGTCTTGAGATACACGGATCTGCCTTATTTTTTAAGGACTCAAGTTGCCTGAGAGGCAAGAGATGCCAACTGTGATTGAAGAAGCCTTTAGAAAGTCAAAGGAACAACAGGAGGCCATCTCTCTCCTCCCTGCACAGCTTAGTTACCCAAACTCAACATCACAAGCAAGAAGTTCAACCCTGAGAGTTTTGACTTCTCTTTTCTGAATGATAGTCATGCTGAGTATCTTTTTCTATGCTTATTGGCCATCTGTATATCTTGTTGGAAAATTGAGTATTCAAGACCTTCGCCTATTTTTCAATCAGGTATTTAGTTTTGTTATTGCTGAGTTTGCAGTTATTTGGATATTCTGGATATTAACCTCTCATCTTTTTTATAATTTGCAAAATATAGCCTTTCATTTCATAGGTCATATTTCATTCTGTTGTGTCCTTGATGAACACAGCTTTTCATTTTGAAAAAATCTTATTTATCTAAATTACTCTTTTTTTTTTTTGCCAGTGTTCTTAGTATCATATTCAAAAAGTTATTGCCAAATCCAGTGTCATAACACTTTCTTCTATATTTTCTTCTAAGAGTTTTATAGTGTTATAGCTTACCGTTGGGATTTGATCCATTTTTACTTAACGTTTGTTTATGGTATAAGGAAAGGTCCACTTGATTTGTTTGCATGTGGATATTGCTGTTCAACACCATTGGTTGAGAAGACTGTGATATCTCCACTGAACAGTCTTGACTTTATTGTTGAAATATTTGATTGTGTCTTCTGATGAATAAAAGATTTTAAGTCAGTGCCACACTATTGGTTACTTAGGCTCTATAGTAAGATTTGAAATGAAGAGGTGTGAGACTTCTAATTTCATTCTCCTTTTTACAATACTTGCAATGATTAAGTGTCCATTGAAATTCCATAAAAACTTTGGATGGGTTTATTTATTTTCACAATGATGTTAATGGGATTTTGATAGGGATTGTATCAAATGTGTAGTTGGGGTCTTTCAATCCATGAACATAGATTTTTTTTTTGTAGTTGTTTCTTTTTTACTTTCTTTCAGAAACACTTGGTAGTTTTCAGTGTGTACATCTTCTACTTCCTTGGTTCAGTTTATTCCTAATATTCTCTATTGTTTTCTGATGCTGTTATAGTGAGACTGTTCCTGGTTTCATTTTGAATTTGGTCATTGTTGTTGCAAAACAACAGAAATGATGCTGAGTGTTCATTTTTATCTCCTGTGACTTCACTGAATTTCTTCTAATAGTCTTTGTGTGTGGTGGGGGTGCAGAATCTTTAAGGTTTTCTATATATAAGATTATGTTGTCTGTTAGACGAGAGAATTTTTCTTCTTTATTCCCTATTTGGATACCTGTAATTTCATCTTTTTGTCTAATTGTTTTGCCTAAACTTCCAGTATTATGTGGAATTAGTGCAGATATCAGCATTGTTGACTTTTTTCACAATTTTATTTTTTTTGAAGTTTCTCTATAAATTATTGTTTTAGCAGTGAGATTTCACATATGACCTTTCTTATATCAAGTAGTTTTGTTCTATCTCTACAGTCACTGCCTTTTGTTACAAACATAACCTCTTCTCCCTAGAGATTTATTTCACCATGATATTCAATCTACAGGCTAGGAAGTAAACTGCAATTCAGAATGAAAGATATTTTGGATGAAACTTCTTCAAGTCCAAGGTCATAAAGTCTGTGTGGACCATCTTTATTGCCTAATAAATTATGTAACAACAAGTAAACATCTTCCCTCTTACTGTAAAGTTCCTTTGGCTCTAGAGGTGGTGAGAGGTGACAAGCCGGTCTTTCCCAGCATACAAAGAAGTTTACATGAGGAGAGAAACCTGATATTTTTTGAAGTCAAAGAAAGTTCTAGGAAAGGATCAATGAAAGCTCATGAGAGGAAAATTCCCTGTGATGATGATGTGATAAGATACCCAGGTTGAAAAGGGTTTCCCTGTGCTGATACTACAAAGATGTCCATGGGAATAGGTCAGGGGTCACCTGGAGTTCAGAGGGAAGACTGAGTCCTTTTCTTACACATTGTCACCTGAACAAAGAAAAACCTCCTTCTGCAGAGGTCAGGACAATACCCCTGTGAACTTTACGAGCTCATTTGGAGTGTGAATGACTGATATCGCTGATGTGTTCCCATTCATTTATCTTAGCCTTCACTTCTCTTGCCTTTGGAGTCAAATTCATAAAATGCTCTTTAAAACCCAGGTCCATGAGTTTAGTACCTATGTTTTCTTCTATGTACTTATTGTTTCAGGTCTTATATTGAGGTCTTTGATCCATTTTGAATTAATTTTAGTACAAGAGGACAAATTGTAGTCGAGTTTCATTCATTTGCATGTGGCTCTCCAGTTTTTCCAGCACCATTTGTTGAAGAGGCTTTCTTTCCTCCATTGTGTATTGTTGGCCCCTTTATTGAAAATTACGTGACCATATCTATGTGGTTTTATTTCTGGACTTTCTATTCTGTTCCATTGGTCTGAGTGTCTATTTTTCTGCCAATACCATGCTGTTTAGATTGTCGTGGCTCTATAATATAATTTGAAGTCAGGTATTGTAATGCCCCCAGCTTCATTCTTTTTCTTAGGATTCCTTTGGCTTTTGGGGTTTTTTTATAGTTCCATATAAATCTGATGATTTTTTGTTCCATTTCTTTAAAAAATGTCATTGGAATTTTGAAGGGAATTGCATTAAATTTGTGTATTGCTTTGGGTAATATGGTCATTTTGATTATATTTATTCTTCCTATCCAAGAACAGGAAATATTTTTCCATTTCATTGTATCTTTTTCAATTTCCCTTAACAATGTTTTGCATTTTTCATTATATAGGTCCTTTACATTCTTTGTTATGTTTATTCCTAGGTATTTTTTACTTTTTTGTTGAAACCATGAAGGGGATTATTTTTTTAGTTCATCTTCTAATGTTTTATTGTTGGCATATAGAAAGTCTATGAAGTTATGTATATTAATTTTGTATCCTGCCACCTTACTGTATTGGTTTATTATTTCTAGTAATCTTTTTGTGGAGTCTTTGGGGTTTTCTATGTATAGGATCATATCATCTGCAAAAAGTGAAACCTTTACTTCTTCTTTTCCGATATGGATGCCATTGATTTCTTTATCTTGTCTGATTGCTCTGGCAAGAATTTCGAGCACCACGTTAAATAAGAGTGGAGAGAGTGGACAACCCTGTCTTGTTCCTGATTTAAGGGGAAAAGTCCTCAGTTTTATGCCATTTATTATGATGTTAGCTGATGGTTTATCATAAATGGCCTTTATCATGTTGAGATATTTTCCTTCTATACCCATTTTGTTGAGTGTTTTAAACATAAAATTTGTTGTATTTTATCAAATGCCTTTTCTGCAGCTACTGATAGAATCATGTGGTTTTTGTTCTTTGTTTTGTTGATATGGTGTATTATGTTAACCGTTTTACGTATGTTGAACCATCTTTGAGATTCTGGGATTAATCCCACTTGATCATGATGTATTATTTTTTTAATATGTTGTTGTATTCGATTTGCTAGTATTTTGTTTAGTATTTTAGCATCTGTATTCATTAGAGATATTGGTCTGTAGTTTTGTTTTTTTGTGCCATCCTTGCCAGGTTTCGGTGTGACCGTTATGTTGGCCTCATAAAATGTGTTTGGAAGTATTGCTTCCTCTTCTTTTTTAAAAGACTGAGTAGAATAGGAACCAAGTCTTCCTTGAATGTTTGATAGAATTCACTAGTATAGCCATCTGGCCCTGGACTTTTATGTTTGGGGAGGTTTTTAATAGTTTTTTCGGCCTGACCTGTGGTGGTGCAGTGGATAAAGCGTTGACCTGGAAATGCTGAGGTCGCCGGTTTGAAACCCTGGGCTTGCCTGGTCAATGCACATATGGGAGTTGATGCTTCCAGCTCCTCCCCTCTGTCTTTCTCTCTCTTTGTCTCTCTATCTCCCTCTCTCTCTCCTCTCTAAAATGAATATATAAAAAAATAAAAAAAATTTTTTTTAAATAGTTTTTTCTATTTCCTCCCTGCTTATGGGTCTGTTTAGGCTTTCTGCTTCTTCATGACTCAGTTCAGGAAGGTTGTATTGTTCTAGGAATTTATCCATTTCTTCTAGATTGTTGAATTTTGTAGCATATAGTTTTTTGTAGTATTCTACAATAATTCTTTGTATATCTATGATGTCTGTGGTGATTTCTCCTCTTTCATTTTGGATTTTGTTTATATGAGTCCTTTATCTTTTTCCTTGGTGAGTCTTGCCAAGGGTTTGTCAATTTTGTTGATCTTTTCAAAGAACCAGCTCCTTGTTCTATTAATTTTTTCTATAGTTTTTCTGTTCTCTACTTCATTTATTTCTGCTCTGATTTTAATTATCTGTTTCTTCGGCTGGTTTTCAGTTGTCTTTGTTTTTCTTTTTCTAGTTACTTAAGGTGTAAAGTTAAGTGTTATACTTGGGCTCTCTCTTGTTTGTTCATATAGGCCTGAAGTGATATGAACTTGCCTGTTATTACTGTATTTGTTGTATCCCAGAGATTCTGATATGTTGTACTTTCATTTTCATTTGTATATATCTTTTGATCTCTGTGCTTATTTCTTCTTTGACCCACTCATTTTTTAAAAGTATGTTGTTTACTTTTCACATTTTTGTGGGGTTTTTTACCTGCTTTTTGCAGTTGAATTCTAGTTTCAAGGCTTTATGATCAGAAAATATGCTTGGTACAATTTCAACTTTTCTGAATTTGCTGATGCAATTTTTGTGGCCCGACATATGATCAATTCTTGAGAATGTTTCATGTACACTAGAGAAAAATGTATACTCTGTCGCTTTGGGATGAAATGTCCTGTCAATGTCTATCATATCCAATTGCTATAGTGTTTCATTTAAGGCCAATATTTCTTTATTGATTTTCTGTTTGGATGAATGATCTAGAGCCGTCAGCAGTGTATTGAGGTCTCCAGGTATGATTGTATTTTTGTCAGTTTTTGTTTTTAGGTCAGTCAGTAGCTGTCTTATATATTTTGGTGCTCCTTGGTTTGGTACATATATATTAAGAAGTGTTATGTCTTCTTGATTTAGTGTCCCCTTAATTATTATGAAACGATCATTTTTGTCTCTGATTACTTTTGCTGTCTTGTTGTCAGCATTCTTAGATATGAGTATTACTACACTTGCTTTTATTTGGATGTTATTTGCTTGAAGTATTGTTTTCCAGCCTTTCACTTTGAATTTGTTTTTATCCTTGTTGCTTAGATGTGTTTCTTGTAGGCAGCATACAGTTGGATTTTCTTTTTTAATCCATTCTGCTACTCTGTTTTTTTTTATTAAATTTAATGCAGTGATATTGATAAATCAGGGTACATATGTTGAAAGGAAACATCTCTAGATTATTTTGACATCTGATTGTGCTGTGTACCCCTCCCCCAAAGTTAAATTGTCTTCTGTCACCTTCTATCTGGTTTTCTTGTGTTCCTCCCCTCCCCCAACCCTTCTCTCCTTCGCCCCATCCCCCCTCCCCCCACCCCCCACCCCTGTTGCCATCACATTCTTGTTCATGTCTCTGAGTCTCATTCTTATGTCCCTTCTATGTATGGAATCATATAGTTCTTAGTTTTTTTCAGATTTACTTATTTCACACCGTATAATGTTATCAAGGTCCATCCATGTTATTGTAAATGATCCAATGTCATCATTTCTTATGGCTAAGTCATATTCCATAGTATATATGTACCAAAGCTTTTTAATCCACTCGTCCTCTACGGACACTTGGGCTGTTTCCAGATCTTCGCTCTTGTGAACAATGCTGCCACAAACTTGGGGGTGCATTTCTCCTTTTGGTGCCGTTCTATGGTGTCCTTAGGGTATATTCCTAAAAGTGGGAGAGCTGGGTCAAAAGGCAGTTCAATTTTCAGTTTTTTGAGGAATCTCCATACTGTTTTCCACAGTGGCTGTACCAGTCTGCATTCCCACCAGCAGTGCAGGAGGGTTCCCTTTTCTCTACATCCTCGCCAGCACTTATTCTGTGTTGTTTTGTTGATGAGTGCCATTCTGGCTGGTGTGAGGTAATATCTCATTGTGGTTTTAATTTGCATTTCTCTAATGATTAGTGATGTTGAGCATTTTTTCATATGCCTATTGGCCTTCTGTATGTCCTCTTTGGAGCAGTGTCTATTCATCTCTTTTGCCCATTTTTGGATTGGATTGTTTGTCTTCTTGGTGTTGATATTTACAAGTTCTTTATAAATTTTGGTTATTAACCCCTTATCGGACATATTGTCAAATATGTTCTCCCATTGTGTAGTTTGTCTTTTTATTCTGTTCTTGTTGTCTTTAGCTGTGCAAAAGCTTTTTAGTTTGATATAGTCCCATTTGTTTATCCTGTCTTTTATTTCACTTCCCCGTGGAGATAAATCAGCAAATATATTGCTCCGAGAGATGTCCCAGAGCTTACTGCCTATGTTTCCTCCTAAGATGCTTATGGTTTCACGGCCTACATTTAAGTCTTTTATCCATTTTGAGTTTATTTTTGTGAGTGGTGTAAGCTGGTGATCTAGTTTCATTTTTTTGCAGGTAGCTGTCCAATTTTCCCAACACCATTTGTTAAAGAGGCTGTCTTTACTCCATTGTATTTCCTTACCTCCTTTGTCAAATGGTGAGTTTAATCCATTTACATTTAGTGTAATTATTGACACTTGAGGGTTTCCTCTTGCCATTTTATATATTGCTTTCTGTTAGTTTTGTATCTTGTTTGATTCTTCTCTTTTGTTTTTCTATCATTTGTTTTTGTTTGGTTGTAATCCATACTTCTTTACTCTGTTAATATGTTTTTTAAGTCATGTGCTTCCATGGTGGTTTTTTCAAGGGTGGTTACCATTAAGTAATGAAAAGGGTACCTACCATGCTCATTATAGTACACTATATTCTGAGTGCTTCTGCACTCCATTATCCTTTGCTACTGTTAATCTTTGTCCTCTCCCCCTTTTTTGTTTTTGTTGTCACAGTTTAAATTTGGTTTTATCATGTTCTTGGTGGAGCTTTTACTTGTGGTTTTATTTTGTTTTTTTCTTTTTATCTGGTTGGAAAACCCCCTTAAGGATTTCCTGAAATGGGGGTTTTCTGATGATAAATTCCTTCATCTTTTCTGTATCTGTGAATGTTTTTATTTCTCCTTTGCATTTGAAGGATAGCTTTGATGGGTATAGTATTCTTGGCTAGAAGATCCTCTCTTTCAGGACTTTAAATATTGGGGTCCACTTTCTTTTAGCTTGTAGAGTTTCTGCTGAGAAATCTGATGATAATCTAATAGGCCTTCTTTATATGTTGTATTCTTCTTTTCCCTGGTTGCCTTGGGAATTTTTTCTTTGTCATTGGTTTGTGCCAATTTCACTATGATATGCCTTGGAGTAGGTTTGTTGGGGTTAAGATAACTCAGTGTTCTGTTTTCTTCTTGAATTCAAGGCTTTAGTTCTTTCCTCAGGCTTGGGAAGTTCTCATCTATTATTTGTTTGAATTTGTTCTCCATTCCATTTTCTCTCTCTTCTCCTTCTGATATACCTATTATTCTTATATTACTCTTTTTGATGGAGTCAGACAATTCCTGTAGGGTTTTCTCATTTTTTTTAATTTGTAAGTCTCTCTCCTCTTCTCTCTCTTGTGCCTCAAGTTGCCTGTCTTCTATGTCACTAATCTGCTTTTCTATCTGGCCTGTTCTATTAGCTAAGCTTGTTACCTCCTTTTACAGTTCATGAATTGAGTTTTTCATCTCTGTTTGATAAGTTTTCATAGTTTCAATTTCCTTGGTAATGTATTCTTTGTGTTCATTGAGTTGTTTTTTGTGCTCCCTAAATTGCCTTTCTGTGGTTTCTTGTATATCTCTGAGTATTTTTAGGATTTCTATTTTAAAATCTGTTATTTAACTTCAAGCTTTCCAATCTATTAAATTTCTTTTCTATACATTTTTCCTCATCTATCTGTGCTACATCTCTGTCTTTTGTATCCATGATATTCTGTTTCTTTTTCCTTAATGGCATCTGGGGGTGGTTTTGTTAATACCACTAATGAGAATTAATAAGGAATAAAAAGCAAAAAAGAAAAGACAACAATAACAAATAATTTTAAAAATTATTATTATTTCTTTTTTCCTTTTTTCTTTCCTTCTTTGAGAAAATATAAGGAAAAACTGAGAATTATTTTGTGCTAAATGGAACAAAAACTACCTTTAATGAGTCATGGAGAAGTGATAAAGAGGCAAAAAGGAGGTAAATGCAAAAAATGCAAAAAAGAAAAAAAATTTGCATCAAGAATAAAATAATTTGCTTGTAAATAATGGTTGACTGAGAGATATAGTGAAAGAGATAAGAGGGAAACAAGAAAAAGAAAAAAAATACTATTGTATTAAGTGGAACAATAGCTACATAGAATGAAGAGCTGGTGTTGGGGGGAATGCTAATAAGTTAAAAAGCAAAGTAAAAAGTATGCAAAATGCCACAAAGAAAAAATTTGAATCCAAAATAAAATAATTCGTTTATGAGTGAGGATCTAATGAGAGGAAAAGTAAAAGAGAAAAGAAGAAACAAAGAGAGAGGGAGAAAAGAGGAAAAAGAAAAAAAGGAGAGAGTTAAGGGTTTTGGAGTGTAACCCTCATAGAGAGAAAGAAAAAAGAAATGAAAAACAATGGGAAATTAACACTTATGGGTAATGTCGTTCAAGATGAAGAAAAAAGAATAATATGAGCAGAGAATAAAAGGATCAAGGTGGAAAAAATAATAATAAATAAAGATAATAAGATGAAAGAAACAAAAAAAAGTGGAAAAATTTATAGAGACTGTGGATTTTTCTTGATTTTGAGAGGTTCTCTTCTTACTTTTTCTTTCCTCTCCCTCTTCCTGGTCGGTGGCTCTGTACCCCAGGCTCTGCCCCTGTGGCATGATTAGGCAGAAATTTGCAGTTGATGTGTCTCTATGGCAATGTCATGTACTAGGCCTCAGTCTCGTTGGTAGTCAGGGCTTGTTAGCATTTGCAGGCTCCAACAATGGGAGAGTCCGTTTTCCCAGAGCCTCTCTCCTAGTCTCTCCTTCCTGAATTAGCAGCCTGATGATCCAGCTATGAGGTTGCCGCTGCCAGTGCCTGGAGATTAAAAGGCTCAAAGAGCTGGCAGATCCCTACTCTATCCCCACTCAACTAAGGGTTCTGGGTATGGCTGTCAGTCAGAGCCACCAGCATGATCAGTCAGGGCTGGCAGCCAATTGCTTTCAAGGTGTCTTTCTATGAGCCTCCAGGCATGTTCAGTATGACTCAGCACTCTGTGGGACCACTCTCCCCAGGCTTTTTGCATTTTGTAACCTATATTGGCTGGCAGAAAGATGCCCTAGTTGCTGCCTGCAGTACAGGGGGTCTAAAAAGCTGCCAAGTCCCTCCTTTTAGCGCACAGCCCTAAGTATTAAAGCTCTGCCAATCAGAGCCACCAGCTTAAGCATGAAGGGGGCATGTTGACTTCTGTTCAGTTCCCCAGGTATATCTAGTTAAATTTGCCTAAGCTTTCCATGGGATTGCTTTCTGCAGGCTTCTTCCTTGTTAAAAAGGCTACAGCCTAGCCTGTCTAACTTCTGCAGTGTTCTCTGAGGTTTGTTCCATAGAAATGTGTTTTTCACCCTGTATCGGCTGACAGGAAGTTGCCCCGTCCCTACATGCAGAGTAAGAGGCACTAAAAAATATCACATCTCTTGACTTAGATGGCTGATCTGAGAAAGATCTTGTCAACTAGAGCCACGTAAACCAGTTGGGTGGTAAGCAGACTGTGGGTTAAGCTTATTTCAGTGATTGGATCCGAGACAGTCTGCAGGCTGCATGCCTGCCCCTCCCCCAAGCGCTTCTATATTTTTTCTTCCCCGGGATGTTAGCCTGAATGGCAGGGTGAGGTGCCCCGCCCACCCAAATAAGTTCTGGAGTAGGGAAATTTGCTTTCACGCACCCCGTGCGTGCTGTTGCTGGGGGAGCAGGGACCACCGAGACTCTGCTCACAGCTCACACAGAATCCTCTGACCCTGCCCCTCTGTCCGGGAACACAGGCGCCCATGCCTGGAGTGCTAGAAGTAACCTTTCTCTCACTATCCACACTCGCTAACCAGAATATCTGGGGTAATGGCGGCCGCCACTCGCCCGCCTTTGCCAGGGTCCAGCACCGACGTTAGCTTGCATGGGCTGAGTCGCTGTGGATACACTCTTTCCTTGGCTTGAACATCTGTGCCCCAGCCCAGCTCTCTCCACACCCCCAGCCCCCACTCTCTCTCAGTTCCAAGTGAAAGCAGACCTTGCTCAGGTTAGTGAGGAAAGCAGAGTGTTCCATTCTCCATCTGATTTCCTTCAGGGTTGATTATATATTTAGCCAACTTTTTGTCCAATCATACCTTCTTGTTCAGTGTGTGGGACTTCCAGATGCTACAGGGATAGATTTTTCTGTCTCTGGTTGTAGAACTTGTTGACATTTTGAGGAGAGGTATTAGGAGCGCTTCTCACGGCGCCATTTCTCGGATGTCACTCCTACTGTGTGCTTTTAGCTCCTATTTCGATGATGGTTTTCAGTATATTTATGGTTTAATTGCTGGCCTCTCAAATTTATTCCATTGGTGTGTATATCTGTCTTTCTGCCACTATCATGCTATTTTGATTATCATGGCCCTATAGTATACTTTGAAGTCACTTAGTGTGATACTTCCAACTTCATTCTTTTTCCTCAGGATTGCTTTGTTTGTTCGAGGTTATTTTGTTTATTTGTTTTGGTTTTGGTTTGGGTTCCATACAAACCAGGTGATTTTTTGTTCAATGTCTTTAAAATAATGACATTGGGATTTTGATGGGGATTGTATTAAATTTGTAATTGCTTTGTATAATATGGCCATTTTAGCTATATTGAATCTTCCAATCCATGAACATGAAATATTTTTCCATTTCACTCTGTCTTTTTTAATTTCTTTCAATACCACTTTGTAATTTTCAGTATAGAAATCCTTCACCTCCTTTAAGTTTATCCCTAGGTATTTTGTTGTTTTACTTGCAATTGTAAAATGGTTTTTTTGAGTTCATTTTTTTTTTATTTCATTATTGGCATATCGTTTTGTATATTCATTTTGTATTCTGCAGCTTTACTGTATTGGTTTATTGTTTCTAATAGTTTTTGGTGGAGTGTTTGAGGTTTTCTTGATATAAGATCATGTCATCTGCAAAATGTGATCCCTTTACTTTTTCTTTTTTGATATTAATGCTTTTTATTTTTTCTCTTGCCTGATTGCTCTAGCTAAAACTTTTAAAACTATGTTTAATAAGAGTGGAGGAAGCAGGCAACCTTGTCTTCTTCCTGATTTTAAGAAAAAGCCTCCATTTTTTTACCATTTGCTATGATATTAGCCAAAGGTACGTCATATATGGCTATTATTTAGTTGATGTAATTTTTTCTATACCCATTTTATTGAGTGTGTTAAACATAAAGGGATGTTGTATCTTAAAAAATGTCTTTTCTCAACTACTGATAGGATCATGAGAGTTTTCTACTTTTATTTTTCATTCTTTATGTGGTGTATTAGGTTGAAAATTTCACATATGTTGAGCCATCCTTGTGCTCCTGGAATGAATCTCACTTGATCGTGATTTATTGATTTTTTTAAGTGTTTTGTATTTCATTTACCACTATTTTGTTCAGGAATTTTGTGTCTGTATTCATTAGAGTTGTTGATCTGCAGTTTCCTTCTTTTGTGTTTTCTTGCCCGGTTTTAGTATTAGGGCTATGGTGGCCTCATAAAATTGGCAGTATTGCTACCTCTTTATAATTTGGAAGACGTTGAGAAGGATAAGTACAAAATATTGGATTGTTTGGTTTTTATCTCTCCTTCAAATTTGAAGTACAACTTTGATAAATATAGTATTCTTGGCTGGTAATTTCTCTCTTTGAGTACTTTATACATTTGGGTCCACTCTTTTTCAGCTTGTAGAGTTTCTGCAGAGAAGTCTGATGATAAGCTAATGGTCCTTCCATAATATGTCATGTTCTTTTCTCTAGCTGTCTTAAGGATTATGCCTTTGTCACTGACTTGTGACTATTTTATTATGCTGTGCTTTGGAGAAGGTCTGTTAGAGTTGAGCTAACTCAGCATTGTTTGCTTCTTGGATTCAAAGGTCTAACTCTTTGCATAGGCTTGGCAAGTTATTATCTATTATTTGTTTAAATGGGCTTTCCATTCCCTTCTGCCTCTGTTCTTCTTCTAATATAACTATTATTCTTATATTGCTTTTTCCAATGTAGTCAGATAAGCCTTGTAGAGCTATCTTTTTCTAAATTTATGAGTCTATCTCTTCTTCTCTCTGTTGCCTGCCTTCAATGTCACTGATTTTCTTCTGTATCTGACCTGATCTATTAGCTAAACTTTCTACCTGGTTTTTCAGTTCATGTATTGAGTTCTTCATCTAGTATTTTAAAGCTTCAGTATTTTTGGTGGCGTGCTCATTTTGTTTATTAATTAGTTTTTTGAGCTCATTGAATTGCCTATCAGTGTTTTCTCATGTCTCACTGAGTATATTCAGAACTTCATCTGTGAATTCTTTATCATTTGTCTTCAAGATTTCCTTGTGATTGAGTTTGCTTTCCAATTTTTCATTTATTTTCTGTACTACATCTCTGTTGTATAGCCATGATATTCAATTTCTTCTTCCTTGATGACACTTAAAAGTGGTATTTTTAAGTACTCTTCAAGAAAACATATTAAAATGGAAAATGAAGCTGAAAATATAAAATTTTAAAGAATAATGACAAGTAAGAAAAAAACCACAATGAATAAAGAGAAAAACAAAAAAATTCAAAATAAACAAAACACCCACAAAAAGTAAGAACACAAATATAAAAATAAAACAAAAGAAAATTTAAAAAGAAAAGGAGAAAAAAGATAAAAAGAGGGAAAAAAGATATTTCATTTTTGAAAGGTCTTTCTGTTTTCTTCCAAGAGTTGCTACTGTACTACATCTTCAGCTCTATAAAACTCTGGGACTGACTCTACTGAGATGTTGCTGTTGCAATGATATAGGGAGGGCTACAGTAATAGGCAGGGCTGCAGTAGCGCTGGTGGATGGGGCATGTTGTGAGGGCTTGCAGGCTTTATGGCTTTAGCAATGGTGATCTCAGGTACAGGCACTCCTCTACATGTGTCAACACACCAAGGGACCAGACAGAGAGCTCCTCTGTTCTTCCGGGGAGAGAGGCTCTGCAGAGTTAGCTGTGGGGTCTGCCTCTGCCACTCTCTGTGCCCGACGAGGTGAAGAAGGCAAGATCTGGGCAGTAGAGGTCCTCACTTTCAATTTATTAGTCTCTGCATCATGTGGGGGCTGTCCGCAGACTACGGGACCACTTGCTGTGACCCCTCATTTTGCCACCACTTTGGGACAGTCTGTGCTTCCCTCCTCTCCAGAGCCCCAGCTGACAAAAACTGACAGTTGGGCCTCTTTCCTCTCTGGATCCAAGCACAAGTGTATCTTATTTTCTGATCCCCTTGTCAACCCTTACTACCTTTAGTTCATTTGGTGCCCAGATCTTTCAGGCATATCTGCAAGCCCAGCTTCGGTTGCTTTGTTGCGTGATAGCTGTTTAATTTGTTGGAATTTCAAAGGGTGAGGTAAGGGTTATCTCTCACACTGCCATCACTTTCAGCACAACCCAGTGAAGTTCCTTTTAACCGAAAATTGTGTTTCTGAGATATATATATTCATCTAACTTGGCACGTGTGGTTTTATTTCTCTTATAGCCATCACTATAACGTTTTTACATTTCCCAAGGAAAGATACATTTATTAAATACAGGCTCATTGACTATCTACTGGACATGATCTGGATATTTTGAAAGGAAAAGGTCCTTACTCAGCTAAAGGTATAGTAACCTTTATAAAGGGCAATGTCTGTTCAGTTAATAAAGAGACACGGTTGTTTCATTTTTTTTAATGACAAACTCATTACTCATAAAACTGAATATTGCATTTAAAATAAATATGATTATTTTATAGTTTGAAAATACCATATAATCTTATTTTAATGAATGACTTTATTAATTATAGAAGACAAAAATGCCATTTATTAAAAATGGTTCATTATATTTTTAATAAAAATACTTGTATATTATAGATAAGGCAATTATGTTTAAAGCCAAGATTATAAAACAAAACTATGAATGTACGTTAAAAGCTTGTTTATCTAGAAAGCATGAGAAAGTCCATAAATTATACACATAAACTAATTAAATATAATCAAGCTATTGTCGAGGTGGCCACCCAAATGAGGAGACAATTCATTGCCAGCATTCAGAAACACTTCTGTGTATAATCATAGCCATTATCTTTTTTCCTGAACCCATCACTGATAATTCCATGAATTCATAGTCATTTCTCCTATATATTTACTTTAGTTTTCTCAACTACACTTTATCTACAGATTGGGGTGTAAAGTTTCTCTCCTCCACCTCACAATAATGGATATACTACTCCAAGTACCAACTTTTCTTCAATCTTCTACACTCTATTATTTTGTAAGTGTCAAGCCCATAGCGGCAAGCAGGGGGAAATTGTTTTAATTCCCTTAACTATACTTTTATTGTGGTAAAATACACATAAGTAAAGTTTGTCATTGTAACCATTTTAAGAGCACCATTCATTGGCATTAAGTGCATTCCTAAAGTTAAGTATCTAAAATCAATGCTTATTTCCAGTGTAATATTGTCATTTAAACATTTCAGGCCAATCTGATTTTATAGATATTGTGTTCAATTTGTAAGCAATAGTTAATTCACAGCCATTGCTATGGTTTGCAAGACATCACCTAAAAAACGATGTTATTTTTAAACATTTTGCTGCCAATTGGTTATAGAGAACAGTAGACATCTCATCTACTACAAATACAGGCAGTCTTTCAATTAGTAATTAGATGTGTAATTTACAAAGAGTATTGATTCTTTCTTTGGCCATATCATTAGTTTCTTAAGAATATCCTTATTTTATATATGAGAAATAAAGGAATGCTGTCTATTAAAAGTTTTTCTAGCATTATATTAAGATATGAAATAATTGAATGCTTGAGAAACACAGTGTGTGTCTTCTTGTCTCAATTCCAGTTATAACTTCATTCCCAGAGAGTCAGCTATAAAAGAAGTAAGGAGACATGCCGGCTCTTCCCACAGGGCAGACATGCTCCTGGTCAATGAGCGTGTGCCATGCGACCCAGCACCATGTACCATCTTATTCATCACCCTGCAGCCACACCGGCAGGTGTGACAGCCAGCAGTGCAAATATCTAGGGCCTGAGAGGTAAGGGGGATGCCCCAGTAGTGGAGGAGAACAGAAATAGGTCCAGATAAGCAGACAGCACTTTATTGATGAGGTTAACAGGTTTTGAAAAGCATGGGACATAGAAAAGCTTTCACATATGAACTCTGAAGATTTTTTTAAAACTTCATTTACAAATTTGAGACAGAGAGAAAGACGGGGAGGAGTAAGAAGCATGAACTCCTGTTGCTTCGCCTAGTGCCTTGACCAAGCATGCCCCGGATTTCATAGCAGGGATCTCCCAGGTCAACACTTTATCCACTATGCCACCACAGGGCAGGCTGAAGTTTGAGCTCTTTTAAGTCTTTTTATTCATGGTAGGCTGAAAAATGGCCACAAGATATCCAGAGTCTCATCCTGGAACCTGTGATTGGCCCTTTTACATGAGAAATGGGACTTTATAGATGTGAAGTTAAGGTTATTGAGATCAGGTGATTGTATTAATTGAATGTAATCACAGTGTGAATAGGAGACAAGTACAGGCCAGAGTGAAAAGTGACAGGAAGACAAAGACAGGAGCAGAAAAGGCTCCTTGATGCTGCACAAGGTGCAAAAAAGGAGGACTACTTCCGAATCTGGAGAAAGGAGATGCTTCTCCCCGTACCCTGCAGAGGGCGCACACTTGCAAGCGCCTTGTATCTTCCCAATGAAGGCCATGCAGCCAAGGCAACATTCAAATGCCAAATACACATCAAAAAGTTTATATTCCAAAATGTTTTCACATTGAGGCAGAAACTGCTTATCAAAGTTTCCTTTCTTGCAGGCACAGGACATTATTTTCAGCCTTCCAGGGAGGTGTCTCAGTGGATAGATAGTCGAATTTGGATGAGAAGACCCAAGTTGGAAGACCCAGGTTTGAAACTCCAAGGTCACTGGCTTGAGAGCAGGCTCATCTGGTTTGAGCAAGGCTAACCAGTTAAGCCCAAAGTTGCTGGCTTGAGCAACTCGGCCTGCTGTATGTAGCCCCTCAGTCAAGGCATATATGAGAAAGCAATCAATGAATAAGTAAGGTGCCACAACGAAGAACTTATGCTCATCTCTCTCATCTTTCTGTCTGTCTGTCTGTCCCTATCTGTCCCTCTCTCTGTTTCTGTCACACACACAAAAAAATGAAAGACAGTATTTTTATTTATTAGTAATATGATCTGAGTCATCAGCTTCAAATAAAACAAAGACTGAGGCATAGAAAGTATCAAGTGTAGTTCAAAGATGGAGGTGGAGGTCTCATAACCAACACAGAGGAAGCATGTCCTCTGATAAATAGTCGCCGCCACTAGAGGGCGCTCAGGGTTATAGGAAAGATGGAAGTCTATCGAGTCCCTGTGAGGACAGCCCACTGGGGAATGAGGACTGAGTGAAGGCAGCTGGATGTGTTGGGGCTGCCTGTACAGGGTGGGGGGTGTCCCTAGGGCAGGAAACTGAATGGATGGGCAGACACCAGCCTCTAGGACACAAAGTCCCCAATGAGGACTGGTCAACAGAGGAGGAGCAGGTGCACACAGGGCAAGAGGAGACAGAATCCGGCAGAAACTAGGAGTCTAGAGCCAGAGAGGTGCCAGGTGTTGAGACAGGTAGAGAAAGGCTAGAACCAAGGGTCTAAGGGTCTCCTGTCCAGCGAAGGAAGGCCTGAAGCAGGGGCAGTTGTGAGGGTTTCAGAGTTAGAGTTGTTCGGGACCAAACACCGGCCAAGCAGGGGCAATGAGTATCGGCGTGGGGGTGAGATGTGTGTGGAAGGACCGCGGGTGCAGGATGAGTGCAGGGTCTCCAGTGTCCCGCTCAGACCTAGTGAGCCAGGAGTGTGGCTCTCAAAGTGTGGCTGGGGTCCTCCCATTGAAGCGTCAACCTGCAGTGTTAGAGCAGCAAATCCGCCACCATTACACCCGCTGGGCCTGTGGCTGAAATTACAAGATTGCATAAAATATGGAAGAGATGAAAAAGAGAAACAGATAGAAGCTCAGGATCGGGTGAAGAGGAGCCTGGGTGGGCAGTGTGAGAGGGAGAATAGAGGGAGGTCAAGGGTTCAATGACCTTGGAGTGCATGGAGCTCCCAAAAGAGAAATAAAGATAAAACCCTGGAGGACTTGGGCGCATGGCAGAGGGAGGGTATCTTTACATCTTCAGTGCCATTTCCACAGTTTTCTTGAACTTAAAAGGATCTCAGTAGTATACTGCTGTTCAAAACACTAATGCAAATTTGTCCATGGAGGACATTTTTCCCAGAACAGCAGGTTTGATGTTAAACCCTCTAAGACTTATAAATTGTGTACAAGTCAAAGATTTTTCACTGTCATTTATGTGGAGGCTCCAAGAGATAAAATGCACATCAGGACAGAATCAATTGTGTTTTTTACAAAGTGACAAGGCTTTTACTGTTGCTTAGAGGTTGACATTTACATGCATTGTTTTGAATGAGGAGGAACCACCATACTGTCTTCCATAATGGTTCTACTACTTTACATTCCCACCAACAGTGAATGAGGGTTCCTTTTTCTCCACAGCCTCTCCAACATTTGCTATTACCTGTCTTGTTAATAATAGCTAATCTAACAGGTGTGAGGTGGTATCTCATTGCAGTTTTGATTTGCACTTCTCTAATAACTAATGAAGATGAGCATCTTTTCATATATCTGTTGACCATTTGTATTTCTTCCTGGGAGAAGTATCTGTTCATGTCCTCTTCCCATTTTTTTATTGGATTGTTTGTTTGTTTGTGAAATCACCTGTTTTAAGAATGTTGGTGACTTATTCATTGGACACATCACCAATTTGTCAGAAATATTTGGAAGTCATTCGTGAGAGATGCACTCATATTCCTCATTAGAAATTCTAAAGCTTTGTCTTTCACAAATAAAATAACTAAATCCAATGGCAGATTGAGGTGGGGTGAGGTCCAAGGTGCAGAAGGAAATATTGGGCTCTTTAGATTAGAAAAAAGTTAAAAGTTAGTGTTTTGTGGCACCCTTCAAAAGTCAGGGTCCAGGGCATGTGCCTGGTGTGCCCATCATTAAGTCTGATCCTGACTAAATCCTAAAAAGACATAAGGACTGTGTCTGTTAGGTTCAGTGTCTCTCGTGACTTCAGAACTGGAGTATTGGCTTCTTGCACAGTCACAGATCTGACCTGAGCAAAACTTAAACCCTCAGGTGCAGATCTTGGCCAAACAGCCTGTGAACTAGTACCCACCTCTATTTTCACTCCAGTATCACACCTTCAAACCGGATTGTCTGAAAGGATGTCAGACAACACAAATGTCCGAGGGGGTGAGAAACAATGAGACCCTCCTCCAGGGCTTGGACCATGAGGACTACAACTATGGGGACAACACTTACCCTGATCAAGTACCCAGGACTGCAACAGGTAGTTTTTTAAAGCTTTTTACAATATGAAGATATCTTGAAGTGTTCTGAATACTATGATAGGAATATTCATGCCCCCCTAAAGATATCCCAAGTTATATTCCTAGAACCTGTAACTGTTACATCCCTGGTTAAAGAAACTTTGCAGGTGTGATGAAGTTACAGTGTTGAGATGGAAAGACTACGCTGGATTTTCTGGATCATCCCTGGTGGAAGCTCAGGTGTTCTTACGAGACAGAGAGAGAGGCAGAGAAAGATTAAATAACAGAATGAAAAGAGCAGGTGTGACTCTCTCCACTCTTATTTAATGTGGTACTAGAGGTTCTAGCCAGAGAAATCAGACAAGACAAAGAAATAAAAGGCATCCATATCGGAAAAGAAGAAGTAAAGGTATCACTTTTGGCAGATGATATGATCCTATACATCAAAAACCCCAAAGAATCCACAAAAAGACTACTAGAAACAATAAGCCAATACAGTAAGGTCGCAGGATACAAAATTAACATACAGAAGTCAATAGCCTTTCTATATGCCAACAATGAAACAACTGAGAACGAACTCAAAAGAATAATCCCCTTCACGATTGCAACAAAAAAATAAAATACTTAGGAATAAACATAACAAAGAATGTAAAGGACTTATATAATGAAAACTATAAACCATTGTTAAGGGAAATCGAAAAAGATATAATGAGATGGAAGAATATACCTTGTTCTTGGCTAGGAAGAATAAATATAATCAAAATGGCTATATTACCCAAAGCAATATAAAAATTTAATGCAATTCCCATCAAAATTCCAATGACATTTTTTAAAGAAATAGAGCAAAAAATCATCAGATTTATATGGAACTATAAAAAACCCTGAATAGCCAAAGCAATCCTAAAGAAAAAGAATGAAGCTGGGGTCATTACAATACCTGACTTCAAACTATACTATAGGGCCACGACAATCAAAACAGCATGGTATTGGCAGAAAAATAGACACTCAGACCAATGGAACAGAATAGAAAGTCCAGAAATAAAACCACATATATATAGTCAAATAATTTTTGATAAAGGGGCCAAAAACACACAATGGAGAAAAGAAACCTCTTCAATAGATGGTGCTGGGAAAACTGGAAAGCCACATGCAAAAGAATGAAACTGGACTACAGTCTATCCCCCTGTACTAAAATTAACTCAAAATGGATCAAAGATCTAAACATAAGACCTGAAACAATTAAGTACATAGAAGAAGACATAGGTACTCAACTCATGGACCTGGGTTTTAAAGAGCATTTTATGAATTTGACTCCACAGGCAAGAGAAGTGAAGGCAAAAATTAATGAATGGGACTACATCAGACTAAGAAGTTTTTGCTCAGCAAGAGAAACTGATAACAAAATAAACAGAAAGCCAACTAAATGGGAAATGATATTTTCAAACAACAGCTCAGATAAGGGCCTAATATCCAAAATATACAAAGAACTCATAAAACTCAACAACAAACAAACAAACAATCCAATAAAAAAATGGGAAGAGGACATGAACAGACACTTCTCCCAGGAAGAAATACAAATGGCCAACAGATATATGAAAAGATGCTCATCTTCTTTAGCTATTAGAGAAATGCAAATCAAAACGGCAATGAGATACCACCTCACACCTGTTCAATTAGCTGTTATTAGCAAGACAGGTAATAGCAAATGTTGGAGAGGCTGTGGGGAAAAAGGAACCCTCATACACTGTTGGTGGAATGTAAAGTAGTACAACCATTATGGAAGAAAGTATGGTGGTTCCTCAAAAAACTGAAAATAGAACTACCTTATGACCCAGCAATCCCTCTACTGGGTATATATCCCAAAAACTCAGAAACATTGATACGTAAAGACACATGCAGCCCCATGTTTATTGCAGCATTGTTCACAGTGGCCAGGACATGGAAACAACCAAAAGCCCATCAATAGATGACTGGATAAAGAAGATGTGGCACATATACACTATGGAATACTACTCAGCCATAAGAAATGATGACATCGGAACATTTACAGCAAAATGGTGGGATCTTGATAACATGATACGAAGCGAAATAAGTAAATCAGAAAAAACCAGGAACTGTATTATTCCATACGTAGGTGGGACATAATAGTGAAACTAAGAGACATTGATAAGAGTGTGGTGGTTACGGGGGGGAGGGGGGAATGGGAGAGGGAAAGGGGGTGGGGAGGGGCACAAAGAAAACAAGATAGAAGGTGACAGAGGACAATCTGACTTTGGGTGGTGGGTATGCAACATAATTGAACGACAAGATAACCTGGACTTGTTATCTTTGAATATATGTATCCTGATTTATTGATGTCACCCCATTAAAAAAATAAAATTAAAAAAAAAAAGAAAAAAAAAAGAAAAGAGCAGGTGTGAATATGAGAACAGGGTAGGGAAGGTGCATGAGATGGGGACATGAGCCAAGAAAGAGAACAGCCTCCAGGAACTAGAAAAGACAAAACAGATCCCAGAGAGTCTGAGAAAGATCAGGTCCAACAGACACACACCAGGGCCCAGCATGGTGACGTCCGTTGTGGCCTTCTGCCTCCAGGACTGTCAGAGTATGTGACCACAATCTGAATACCTTACCCACTTGCATGTGATTTAGAGGCACCCAGGTAACTTACTTGCTCATTCCTTAGTCCCTTGTCTGAAATTTTCCCCATAGATTCAAAAGATGCTCCATCTGGGAAAGGAACTCTCTAAGATCTCACCACTAACATTGGCAGGAGCACTGAGCAAATTACATTTGTGAAAAATGACCAACAACCTCCAAGAGGGCGGGGAGGACCCTAACCACCAACATTGTTCTACTTCCACATACATTTCACCTCCTGTGTAAGGCAGTCGATGCACAATCCTTCAAAGATATTCTGTCATAGAACCTTGACGGTGAGTGGAATTTAAAGACTCCGTAAAGGCAGCAGAGGAAGGGAGGGAGTGAGGGAGAGGGGAGCAGAAGGTGGGAAATGGGAGACAAGGTGGTGGGGGTGATGCAGTTACATTGAGTGGAAAACTTAAGTCCATGTTAACACAATAAATTAAAATTAATAAAAAAATTAAAAAATTTGCAGCAGAGTTGAGACCCAGCTCTGGTAGATGAACAGATGCCAAGTTGAGCATGTACCCAGCCCAGTGCCTTTATGCCCTGTGACCACTTAGCTCTCTGCAGGGTGTACCCACATCAGGGTAGACTTCCCGTTCTTCTCTGTTTCTTTCTTTGTTGTTCATACAAATGCCCTGTGCCTGTTCCAAAGAGAGTCTGCACATGGATACAGAGTAATGGAAAATGGACTCTACCCTCTGGGCTCTGCTGTGCTTTCTCTGCTTGGATGATCACAAAAATGGTGTACAGACAAGTGTTGTAAATTGGATAACTGGAACCTATATAATTTTCCTAACCAATGTCATCCCAATTTAAATTCACTGAAAGAAAAAGAAAAGAGAAACAGGAGATCAGGGCAGGCTCTACCGTGAAGGTGACGCTGAGTAAGAACTGAGAGTTGACAGAGCTGGGGGGCGGGGAGGGGAACCAGGCTCAGGCTCCAGTCTTATCCATCCCTGCGATGCCCTGGGCTCTTGTACTCAGGGAACCTGCTCTCACTCTCCGCCTGCTGAGCATCCAGGAATCGCTGGTCCCTGTCTCCCTCAGAGCCGCCCTTTCCCAGCCCAGCTGTCACTCTTCCTCCCCGCAGGACCCAGATCACTCATAGTGGGGAGCAAAGGTTGCAGCAAGATAAGAAACAGAATTTCCAGACTACTTCCATCTACTTGAGGCCCACCAGAGTGCTCATCGCCTCCAATGCCCTTTTCTCCTCCTACATAACAGGTGCAACTGGCGAAGAGTGGCAGTTTCAGGCTAAACTCTCCTACCAGAGGGATGCAGGTGACCAAGGATATGGAGAGATGGAACCCCAGAGACTCAGAGGCTCTGGGCTCAAGGAAGATGGCTGCATCTGGGAGAAGAGCTGTGCACCCCAACTTTCTCTTTGCTCCCCAGCTGTCCTTGTCCCAGAAGACCTGCATTGTTCGTCAGGTGTGCAGATGGGTGGATCCTGTTTAAAGTCTGAAAATGTCACATGCCTGAAAACACCACTCATTGTTATAAAGGTCATATCAGTCTCAGAGGAGGTGAGAGCTGAAGTCCAGGTCCCAAGAATGAAGGGGTGGGGCCTAGACTTTAGTGCTATTCAGGGAGTGAGCCGGAGGCCCTAGCTCATGTGCCTGTGGGTGGAGGGGGCTGAAAATCTAGATTTCTGGCTCTGAGAGTAGAGTGGCCTAAGAGTCTGTTCTCTGGTCTGAGGTGGGAACTGGTAGGGTCTAGGATTCCTGAGTCTTAAAAAGTTTAGTTTTTAGTACTCTGGGACCACACTGACACAATTTTCACTTACTATTTGGGTTTTCCTCCATATTTAGCATTCATGGCTGCATGGTGCAACCATCAACTCCTTATTGAACCACACCAATAATATTGGGCAGTTCTTTGCAATCCAGTTTTCTAACGATGAGAATATGCTTTCAAAATGGGGGTGCTTCTGTTCCCTAACTAGCTTGGCTGGTAGAGCTGAAGCTATCTCTAGCTTTTTTGTATGGGATAAACTCCTTACTGACTCCATTTCTCCATGTTTCTTAGCCCGTGCTGACCCCCTAACCCCAGCTCTCCCTCTGACCTCATTCCCAAACACTGAGTTGTTTTCTATTTTCTTTTTTCAATTTTTATATCTACTTTATTGTATTGACATGGTTTCAAGTGTCCCACTCAATATAACACCCACTGCACACTGCACCGGTGTCCCCGTCCCCCATGCAAAGTTTCCTGCCACCCCCATTTTCCCATTTTGCCCCCTCTCCCTGGCTCCATTCCCCTTTTTATTCTGTCTACGGCCACACTGTTGTCTGTATGTATGTGTTATGTATGTATGATCTTGGCTAATCTCTTAACTTTTTGATTCTGTCCCCTTTTCCCCATTACCTCTGACACCTCTCCATCTGTAATCTGTGATCCTGCCTTTCTTTCTATTTTGTTCATCAGTTTATACTGTTCATTCTGCATTTTATCAAGAATTTTGATCAGCTCATAAAGATTTTAAAATTAATGACATTTATTTCACAGTGTACTCCCAAGAGATGAAGACGTTAAAAATCATGACACATTGGCCACTGAAAAAGCCATGAATTAAAGACTGTCTTCAACATCATTGGGAGAGAATTTATCAGGAGCCCAAATGCAAATGGATATCTAGGTCTGTCTTTGACATTTGTCTTCATCTACAGCGGTCAACGACTTCTTGAAGATGAGAAACCGTTGACATCAGAGATAGACAGCTCTCCCAAGGCATCACCAAAGCCTGTAACCCTACAACTTGATGTTGAACTTAATTCCTTTAATTGTCTTACCTGTCTGCTCATTATGGTTATAATAATAATTACACTTGTTCTTTGGGCTTTTCTAAAACACTATATGTATTCCCCAGGTGCTAACAATTGCTATAATTTTACATGATAATTTTAGTATTACCAAAAATCCTCTTTTAATGGTTTCTAGTTTTGAGGCAGGTCAGTAAGAAGCTAGCAACATTTCTTGGCAAGAGGAACAGGGAAACTAAGACAGATAGTTAAACAAAATGGTGGAACAGTATACAGCCAGATACAGAAGGTCACCAAGGCAGAACTTCCTGGACTCCTAGCAATGAACAACTGGTGCTACACCTACCCCCAAGGTGACCTTTCCTGCCCTGGCATGTCACTGATCATGTGGATTACAACACCTGCCATGCTGCTATCCAAACCAGTGCAGACATGACCCTGAAAGAGCACACCTAAAAACCTGATGCATGTTCTGTTGAGATCTCCACCGAGACTTCCTCAAAATTCCCACCTTTGAAAAGCACATAAAACCCCTCAAGACAAAAATGTCAGCAGGTGTTCTCCTTTGGGCTCACCAACTTGAATCTCCTTTTTAAGTGAATTATCTGTCTCCTAAACTCTTAGGGTCCCTACAAGACTTGCAACCAGGGGTGTAGTGGGCAGCAGCAGCTCATTTTGAGCTAACCCCTTGAACCTGTCCCCAAAGCCCCTTTCCTCAGCTCTCCAGGGGGATGTGAGCAGCCCGCCCTGGCTCATTTCCTTCCATAAGGTCTCTAGAAACCCAAAGCAGCACTGTGCAGTCTGTCTCCTGTGGCTTCTCCTACCCTCGGACTTTCTGTTTCCAGCTTTAATAAATGTACTCTCAAAACTAGTGGAAGAGGAATATTGAGAAAGGAATTCTATGCATAAATGCTAGAACCCAATAGTGGGAATGTGCTTTCACCCTAACTCAACAAGGACTACTAACTATATTGATTCAAATGGAAGCAGAAGTGGCTATAGAAACATGGCCCTCTATAACTGCAGCTGAGCCACAGGAAATTTACTTATGAAACTCTACTGTCCTCCTGGCCTCTGGACTTCTTAGATAGTACTAAAATTTACAAAATTATTTTCTTACAACCTTCACCCCAAAATGTACCTTAAGGTGGCATTTCCCAATGGCACACTAGCAGGAATCATATTAATAACAGCACTTGAATGTTCCCAATAGAAATTGGGTGGACCATTGTAAATGGGAACCTATCTCATAGACCAATTGTGAAAACCAAAGTTGTGTGTGGTGTGCCCTCAGATTATAAGTAAAGTGTTATACTGTACACAAAATACAAAGAAGTGAGAGAGACAGCAAAACGTGAATCATGACAGCTTATAAGTTAGAAATAACCTGGGTTGCTTTTCTTAATAAAAGTCCTTGTGACCTAACTTTTCCCCATTTATTTGCCTTTCACTTTTGAGAAAACTAGACCTTGACTTCTATCTAAGGTAATATAGTTTTGCTCTACCTGTCCATCTAGGTACTAACCAGGCACAACCTTGCTTACTTCTGAGATCACATGAGATCGGGCATGTTCAGAATTGTATAGTCATAGATGATATTGCCCCATCCACAATGGTCTACTGTTCAACAAGACAAATGCTAACACTAGGATTTCCTAGAATGAGACGCTCTAGTATCATGAAACCACATTATCTAACCAAAAGGTTGGTCTGCAATGCATCCTTGAAATTGATTTATGACCAAAGTGGAGGTCTGAATGAAAAAGGATGACATATTAAACCTGACAAGCTCAGAGGAATCCTGTAGGGTAGACCTTATAAACTCAGATTCTTGAAGTGTCTGCATAAAATTATATAAAACTAAACTCTTTAACTAAAAGCAAATCATAACAAAGCCAGATGTATCACAGTACCTGACTTCAAATTATACTATAGAGTCTCAATAATCAAAACAGCATGGTATTGGCAGAAAAACAGACATACAGACCAATGGAACAGAATCAAGAGCCCAGAAATAAAACCGCATATGTATGGATAAATCATCTTTGAAACAGAGTAAAAAAAATGAAATGGAGAAAAGAAATCCTCCTCAATAAAACATGCTGTGAAAATTGGAAACCTACATGCAAAAGAATGAAACTTGACTACACTTTGTCCCCCTGCACAAAAATTAATTCAAAATGGATCAAGGAACTAAATATATGATCTGAAACAATAAATTACATAGAAGAAAACACAGGTACTAAACTCATGGACCTTGGTGGTAGACAACAATTTATGAATTTGAACTAAAGCAAAAAAAAGTGAAGACAAAAATAAATGAATGAGACTATATCAAACTAAAAAGCTTCTGCACAGCAAAAGAAACTAATGACAAAACAAATAGGAAGCCAAATAAATGAGAGATGATATTTACAAACAACAGCTCTGATAGGAAGTAATATCCAAAATATATATAAACTCACAAAGCTGAGCAACAAACAAGCAAACAATCCAATTATAAAAATAAGGAAAGGACCTGAACAGACACTTCTCCCAAGAGGATATACAAATGGTCAACAGATATATAAGAAGATGCTCATCTTAACTAGCTGTTTGAGAAATGCAATCAAAACTACAATGAGATACCACCTCACATCTGTTAGATTGGCTATTATCAACAAGATGAGTAATAATAAATGTTGGAGAGCCTGTGGAGAAAAAACACCCTCATTCACAGCTGGTGAGAATACAAATGAGTACAATTATTATGGAACAAAGATGGTGGTTCCTCAAAAAACAAAGAATAGAGCTACCATTTGACCCAGCAATCCCTCTACTGGGTATCAACCCCCAAAACTTGAAAACATTGGTACATAAAGACACATGCATCCAGATGTTCATCACAACATTAGTCACAGTGGCTAAAACATGGATACAACCAAAGTGTCCCTCAATAGATGATTGGATAAAGGAGATGGTACATATATACAATGGAATACTACTCAGCCATAAGAAATGATGACATAGTGACATTTAGGCCAACATGGATGGGCCTTGAGAACATTATACTGAGTGAAATAAGTAAATCAGAAAAGGCTAAAACTGTATGATGTCATATATGGGTGGAATATAAAACTGAGACTCATGCACATAGATAAAAGTGAAGTTGTTACCATGGGAAGGGTGTGTGGGGAGGCGCACATGGGGGAGGGAGATGTAAGGGAGGTGGTGGGGGGAAAGAGTGTGAGAAAGACAAACATAAGGTGACAGAAAATGATTTGAGTTTGGGTGATGAGTATACAACATAATGAACAGTTCAAATGCTATGGAAATCTTTGCCTAAAACCGATTTACTCTTATTGATCCATTGACCCTTTAAAATTAATTTTCTAAAATTTAAAAAAAAAAAGCAAGTAATGATAGGTAGTCACATCCGGCACTAGATTTCAGGTAAACCCTCAGGCCTACACCTACGCTTGTACCGCGTAAAAGAAGAGCAAAAGGACTCTACTGGGGACCATTTTCTCAGGCAGTTGAGATATTCCTGTGGGGCTATTGTCATCAGTTTGGTTCAAATAAATTCATAAGAACTCTCCACAAAGTTCAAGTTTTCTCACTTTGACGACATAAAATTGCAAGATTCTAATCAAGACTTGGTGTTTTTGACGACCTGCCCTCACTGCAAACTATCTACGGGCCCATCACGAGTTGCCTCAGCAGGACAAACACACCCTTATCACCCTCATTATGCAGAAGATTCCAAGAGTTTTAGTTGCTCTGTTCTAAGAACCAGGAAAGAACACCAAATATCTTTCTATGAAACAACACAAGGGAACAGGATTCTTGAGGTGGGGTCACTCACCCAGAGGCACACAGCTGCCTGTGGGCTCAGACATGCCACGCATTGTCTGCTGACACTTGACGTCTATGCTCCAAACTTTCCTGTGTTCCCTCCTGTATCAGAGGGTCTGAAAGGTTAAACACTATGTTTTCCATTCCTAGTACTTGAGAATCCAGATGTGAATTAAGTTCAGCCTCTGAGATGCACGTGTGTGTAACTAGGAAGCTGGAAGGGAGGTGGGGTCACTATTTCTGCTCCTGTGTTGACTGACAGGTGGGCTCTGGCAGACACGGCTTTATGGGAAGAAGCAGGTGTTTCTTCCCCTTCCCTGTGGGTGAGGGCTGTGGCAATGTGCCTGAGAATCCACACTCTCAGTGACAACTTTCTAACTGGTTTTTACCTAGGTCTTTAGTGGTATCACAAACATTTAATTCTTTTTGTTAAAGACCTTTCTGGCTGGGCCCTGGCTTATACCTTAGTTTGTTAGAGCATCAACCAAAAGCACAGGGGCTGCTGGTTCAATCCCTGGTCAGGGCACATACAGGAGCCGATTGATGAGTCTGTCTACCTCTCTCTCTCCCTTCCTCTCTCACTAATATCAATTTCTAAAAAACTTTTCTAAAAAAAAAAAACCTCTGTGGCCTGACCAGTGGTAGTGCAGTGGATAAAGCTTCGAACTGGAATGTTGAGGTGTCCAGTTTGAAACCCTGGGATTGCCCAATCAAGGTACCTATGAGAAGCAACTATGAGTTGATGCTTCCTGTTCCTCCTTGCCAGCTTTCTCTCTCTGTTCTGCCTCTAAAATCAATAAATATATCTTCTTTAAAAATACAAAATTGACAAACCTTTCTGCATAAATGTTTATGGCATGTTTACTTGTAACAGCTCAAAATTGGAAACAACACAAAGTTCAGGAATGGATGAGTGAGTAAACCAATCTGGGCCATCCTGACAATGGAATAGAACCAGGGCATAAAAAGGAAAGAGCTATTTCAAAATAATCATGTCGATTCAAGAAGTCAACCTACACCAAAATTACCTATTATGTAATTCAAATTCCAAAAATAACAAAAAATAAGAATAGAAACTAATGTATAATGACTATAAAAAAGGAGAGTTTCCATAGCACTGAGAAAGGAGGTGAGAGAGTGACTGGATGAGGAGGTTACCAGGGGGCCTGGAAAGACTTTAAGAGTGAAGAATACATTCATTGTCTTTATTGTAACAACTTGTCTGGTGCATTAATCTGGCCAAATTTATAGACACAAAAGCACTGGTGTCCACATGGCAAGAGGCCACCCTGTGCCAGGGATGTCCCAGGGCCGGTTCTTTCCCTCTCATGCAGTCAGGAGAGAGGACAGGGATCTCTCATCAGTGGGGTATCGAACTCACCTTCATTCCCCTAAAGGCCCAGTCCTGCCCACCCCACACTATGAGTGACGTCTCGTCTCCACGGGGCCTGGGCAGCAGCCTGTGTCTTTCATTCTCACAGAGACCTGACCTGACGGAGACACTGGGTCCTGCACTGCAGGTGCAGTTACCACAAGGGAGGAGCCACCTGACCTCAGAGGAATCAGGGGATGAAGGGTGACTCCCAATCCCAAAGTCCCTGGGCTGTGGGCACCTGCCTATGGTCCCTGAAGTCCTGGGGAACAAGGGGAATTTCTCAGCACAATGGGACACAAAGACCCCGAATCTGTGCTTGCTTCCATCTCAGAGGGAGTGCAGATCAAACAGGGGACTCTCCTCCTCTAAACCAGGGACCCACAGCGTCCCCTTGAGACTCTCCATGGGGAACTGTTCCGCTCCTGGATCCATGGCAGAGCCTTGAACCAATAGCAGACAGGGACACAGGTGACTTGGATTCAATGCCCGCTGCTGTGAAGGGAACACACGGGGAATTGTGGGGACCAGCCCTCCAGGCCAACCCCCTCTCCCAAAAGCCCCAGGAGAGCACTCACCAGGCCCTTCCTTAAAGACCTCAGGGACACAGAGCTTCTCCGGAAACATCACATCCCCCTGAAGAAACAGTTCTCCTGACACTGCACTCACAAAACTCTGGACAATGTTTGCTCTCACTGGGCTCACCCTGCCCTGGGATGGAGTCAGGCCCTACTGCCCACAGGAGCCGGGCTGAGCGGTCTCTCAGCCTGGAGGTCAGAGCCCACCTCGTCCAGGCTTCCGCATCAACTCTCACCTCTGGAACCTGGTCACCATCCCTAGTGCAGCACCTGACATTCACTGCAGCCAACTTCCTGACCTCCAGGTAGTGGCACTAAGACACACAGGCAACACAAAGGAAATTCACACAAGAACTGGGCTTTGGCTAGGGGGATGAAGAAGGAGGCTGATTTCTATCTCCTGCTCTAACGGCCCTTCTGGGCCCCTCCACCAACCTTCTTCTGTCCCCCCTGCTTCTTCTAGGGAAACATGAATGAAAATGGGCTGTGCATTAAACCCGACAAGCTCAGAGGCCACAATGCTGGCCTGAGAAGCTCAGTGACCAAAAGAACCCCCACAGGATGGTCTGATTAACATTCCAGCTGGGCAGGTGATGGCAAGTACTCACGTCCCAGACACACGGATTCTGGAGCAAAGGTCACCCTCTACCCTACCTGGCCCCTGTGCCTGTTCTTATGCAACCTGGATAACATGCTTTTGACAGGTCAGAGGACTATTCTTGGCCAGACCATTCCAAGGATCAGCCCCTGGCACAGAGTACGAGACCACAGAGCCCCGGGCATCTGGTTCCCTGCACACCATCTCTGTTGTGAGTGTTCATTATCCTGTACTCACCAATGTAAAAATGTATCTGTTTCTCCACTTCACCTTTTAACCCATTCTAGAAATTTCCTCGCTGTGCTTTCTCTCACCTCCTAACAGATTTCATGCACTCCCTTTCTCCGTCTTTCATTATATTGTATAAAATAAGCGGCAAATCTGCTGTTCTCCTCGGGATTTGAGAACTTGCTCCCTGGCATGGGATGTCATTACGACTCAGATAAACTCATAAAAACTTTCTACACATTTACACTTTTCTTACTAAACTGGGCCTAGGAGCACCTGCTCTCTCAGGGGTCCCTGTGCTGCTCCCCACGTCCGGCCCTGCACCACCACTGGGCAAGGCAGGGTCACCACAGGAAAGTCCCCCAGGCAGAGGGCAGAGGCTGCCAGCAGTAAGGGGTCACAAGGACAAGCTCAACAAATAGGGAAGGACAGAGAGGGTCTCCCTGCAACCATCCACCAAACACCAGGGAGCCCCCGGCCACCTGACTACCAAACACAGTCCTCCCTTCCCAGGAAACACAAGACAACTCTCCCTTCACACCAAGACCTGCAGGTTCTTCTGAGACACCTGGTCCCGGGTTCTGTCCTTGGAAGCGGAGGCCAGGCTGGTGACACCCTGAGATAGGATAAGGGTCCTTTCTACACGCACTCCCCAGCTTGACCTCTTTTCACCCCCAGAGTCATCTCTGTGACCCTGGTGCTGGGAGGGAATCCAGCCTCCCCAGAGCAGGAGAACATGGGGAAAGCCTGTGTCCAGCTAGGTTTCTGTGTCACACACAGAAATAATCCCCCAGTGTGGGGACCCCAGGGCATGTCTGTGCGGTGCTGGCAGACTCAAGAACAAGACACAGCAGAGGCCAATTCTAGGGTGAGAGTGTCATCCTCTCAGGGGGACACGTGCCCCCATCAGCACTGCTATTGCCAGTGTGCTCCAGAGGCCAGTAAGATCAACCTCCCGTGAGAGCTTGTTAGAGGCAGGGTCTCTGGCCCACCGCACACCTGCCAAGTCAGAATCTACATGTACAGGATCTACAGACCATCCCACTGCCCAGGAGAGGGGGAGGGGCTATCCAACCCCCACATCTAGAATCTCATTCTGGTTGGACATCCCCCTTAGCTGAAGTAGCATTTCTAAGGTATCAAATGGGCATCACAATCTTTACAATGTTTCCTAGGTGACCCAATGCACAGCAAACGGGACATCTCTGCGAAAAATTTCCAAAGGTAGCCCCAGAACGGCCTTTCTGAAAGGAATAGTTAAATGTGGAGAACAGAGCGCTGTGGGAGTGGGGACAACTCTGTGTCTCACAGGAGGCTCTGGGAGTGCAGGACCTGGTGCTTTTTCAAGCACAGTGTCAGAATGTGTGCGTGTGTGTGTGTGTGTGTGTGTGTATGTGTGTGTGTGTGCGCGCGCGCGCTCGCCAAAGTCACTGAAGTTCCCAAGGAACCAAATATAGGGAGACAAGAAAATGGAGGAAGGGCACAGGGATGACCCAGAAATGAGGAAAAGAGGGAGAGATCTGGTCACAGACCCCGCCCTCTGCCCACGTGACCAGGGAAGTTATCTTGCCCCAGGAGGAACCTCAGGGTACATTAAGGAGTGACAGCAGATCCCACCAGTCTGGACAGAAGTCCTTATGAGCCTTTCTGGATCTCAGGCTTTTCTCACAGAGAGAGGGAAGAGCAGGCAGCGGACACCATGGAGTCTCTCTCAGCCACTCCCCTCAAAGGACTTGTCCCCTGGCCTGGGCTGCTGCTGGCAGGTAAGAAGACAATCCCTGGGCTGGGCGGGTGGTGGGAGAAGGAGACAGGCTGGGGTCTCCCAGGGAGGACAGTGCTCTGAGAGGGGACAGATGGCTTGGACCTGTGGGACAGTACAGGCAGCAGAGTAGGATGGGGGAGGGAGCCCAGCTACAGGAAAATCTAATGATCTGGAAGGGGTGAGGGAACAGAAGACCTCGACTGCTATTTACTACCTAGTTAGTTTTCCATTAACATTGAATTTTGGAAGCTGGTGATGATTATAAGAATTTATGTCGAGTGACACCAGAGACAACTGGACCAGGAGCGCTAAACATTGCCCTTCCTACCAACTTCAGAAACAGGCAATTACCCCCAAGAGGTGCAGGGTCCTGGGAACACTCCTCATTCACCCACATGTATGTGCAGTCTGTGCAGGCACTGGACACAAGATCAGACAAGCCCCTCCATATGGAGCTCTCATTCTATGGCAAGAAGAGAGACAAGGACATATCTAGACTTGATGACAACCACCCACAAGTGTCATTGAGAAAACCGAGCAGGGACAGGTCAGAAATTGGAAACAGTAGATCTTTAGATCCTTGGGACACAACTTTGCTGACCACCTTCTCTAAGTACCAGCAGGGGTCTCAGGGTAGTGAGGGGGTGAATTAGACAGACATTAGAGAAGAGTATTCAAAACAGAAACAATAAGAGGTTACAGGTGTTAAAATAATGACAGCCGTGCTGCTGACTTTGAGCATGGTACACACACACACTCTCACACACTCACACACACACCAAGGCTGAGAGACCTGCTCAGGATCAATGGTCTCATCTCCTCATCCCTATGCACAGACTTAAATACTGCTCCATTTCTCTCTTCCCTCCTAGTGTCACTCATCACTTTCTGGAGCCCGCCCACCACTGCCCAACTCGCTATCGTGCCAACAATTGCTGCTGAAGGGAGTGATGTGGTTATGCGTATCAAAAATAAGCCTCCCAATTTTTGGAGCTATGTGTGGTACAAGGGGCAAGGGGCAAATGACAATAACTTCATTGCATCTGTTTCAAAATATCCACTTAGAAGAAAGTCTATAAACGAGAGAGTGTTAGTCGAATATGATGGATACCTATATATTAAGAGAGTCACCCTGAGGGACGCAGGAGACTACACCATAGTAGTCTACCTTCTAAATGGAAGAAAAGAAATCGGATTTGGAAGGCTCACTGTATATGGTGAGTGATTGCTCTCTAACCTCTGGGTGTCGGGTGGGGAGAATTCTACTTTAAACACAGGACGGACAGCCCTGGGCTCTGCCTCCACCGCTCTCTGCATCACGTCCCAGGTTGGGTTTGGGCATTTAGTGCAGGACACACACAGTGGAGACAAACTTCCTAAGATCAGAGTTCCCAACCCGGGTTCCACTCCTGCAAACATTCACTGCAGAGAGAAGGGCCATTCTGATGGGAGTAACTCCGCAGAGGGACACCAGTCTCATCCACACCCTGGGTCCCTCCCCATGACCATGACCCTAACAAAGCTACATCAATGCCTAGCCTGAGTACATGCCTGGAATTTTAACAAAGAAGCTCAGCTCAGCAGCCCGGCCCCAGACCCCTGTCACAGGGTTCCTTACTTCAGGGACTCTGGTGACTTTATGTCAATTTGGATTTTACTTGCTGGGAAGTACTGACTGCAATTAACAGATTCCCGCGTGCCTGATTCACAAAACTCCTGATCTGATCATCAGCGAGTACTTCGACTCAAAAGCTACATCTAGGCCTGACTAAGTGGTGGCATGGTGGAGAGAGCACCAGCTTGAAACACTGAGGACCCTGGTTCAATACCCTGAGGTCACCCTCTTGAGCGTGGGTTGACCAGCTTGAATACGGGGACGCTGGCTTGAGCATGGATCATAGTCATGACTCCATGTTGCTGGCTTGAGCCCAAAGGATGCTGGCTTGAGCCCAAAGTCACTGGCAAGGGGCTGATCTACACCTCCCTGCCCTGGACTTGAATCACATCCTTCTGTGTTTCTTGATGTCTGGGTGTCGCTCCCACAGGACAGAAAGGAAAGTACTTTGCCTCTCACTCCCCACTCTCCACCTGCACCAGCTCAGGGACAACATGTAACAGACACTCAGTTTCTTTTGATAAATTAAGAAGAAATAAATGGTGATTGAAATAATGAATGAATGAATCAATCAATCAATCAAAATCTCTGCAGATACTGGAATCTAGAGCAGAGTCTTTGGAATTCTGGCCACACAGACAGCCTCCTGGTCAACCAAGGGGCTGATATCTGGGTCTCAGACCCTTTGCTGCTCTCTAGAGAAACATTCCTTTCTGAAAGCGGTTTTAGGCTTTGGGGTATTAATAATAATTTTCACATGTTGAAACATTCTATCTCTTTTTCAAATTCTTATTTTATAACCACCAAGCACAAGGGGACTACCAGAACCAGAATTTCAGCCCGCCCATCTCCCCCGTGCAGCCCATCTGCATTTGCACAAGTCCTCACCTGTCCTCAGCACAGGGAGAATGACTCTATGCCCAAAGACAGAGAACACAGTTCTGCTGCCACAGTCAGCTCCTTCTGGCACCTGTTCTTTTCTAGTTCATCCCTTGGACTCTGTTCTGTCATTTATTGGCTCACTGGCTCATGTCAGTCACACTCACCTGGGAGGACCTGACCCACCTCTTGGCCCTCGAGCCTGAGTAATCAACTGACCACTGGCTTGCTCTTGGTCCCCATGTGTTATTTCTGCTTGAATCCAGTCTTGGGGGTGTCATGGGAAATAGCATCTCATACACCTCGACTGGGTGCTGGAGGCTGTGCAGCTTGGAGGAATGGCCTCTGGTCAGCCGGCAGTCAGCAGACAGTGAGAACCAGGAGGAGTGTGAGTTGGTCTCTGACTCGTAGTCCTGTGTCTTTCCAACCTGAGAAAGTCTGCGCTTTTCCCCAGACATACACTGGAGGTTCTATGTTCTCTTAGTGCTCAGGACCTCGTGCATTTGTCTTGCAATAACTGACCTGCCTTATTCCTTTAAGGCCTCAAGTTGGCTGAAAGGTGAGAGGTGCCAACTCTGACTGAAGGAATCTTTAGATGCACGCAGGGCAATGTTCTCTCTGTTCCTGACACCACAGTTACCCACACGCAACATCACAAGCAACATTTCTGACTCCGAGAGCTTTACTTTACATTTTTCTAATGACAGTGATGTTGAGCATCTTCTCATGTGCTTACTGGCCATGTATATGTCCTTTAATAAAATGCCTTTGCTCATATTTAAATTGGGTTATTGGGTCTTGTTGTTGAGTTGTAGGAGTTCTTTGTATATTGTATATTATTCCCTCATTCTGTATATAAGTTTCAAATGTTTTTCTCTTAGCCTTTAGGTCACATTTCACTCTGTTGATTGTGTCCTTTGATGAACAAAAGTTTTCTATTTTGACAAAATCCAATTTATCTTTTTCACCTCCTGAGTTTTAAGTGTCATGTTCAAGAACTCTTTGCCAAATATAATATTTTCTTTCTTCTCCCTTTATTTTCTTTTAAGAGTTTTATAGTTTTCTGTCTTACTTTTAGGATTCAATCTACTTTGACTTAGCTCTTGTGTGTAGGATCAGTAAAAGGTCCACTTCATTCGCTTGCAGGTGGATATTGCTGTTCGGCACAATTTGTTGAAAAGACTGTTCTTTTTCAAGTGAAAAGTCTGGGCTTCATTGTCCAAACAATTTCATTGTCCTTTTTGATAACGTTTTTATGCCAGTGTCACACTATTTTGGTTACTTTAGCTCTGTAGTAAGCTTTGAAACCAGGAAGTTAAGATTTCCAATTTCAATAATTTTTTTTAAGATCATTACAAACATTTAGGGTTCATTGAAGTTCCATATGAATTTTAGGGTGGATATTATTATTTCTGCAAAAAACAAGTAATTGGTATTTTGATAAAGATTGTATGAAATAACTAGGTAGTTAAAGATCCTGTGTTGCTTAATGAATTATTTAACAAGAGTTAAATGCCTTTTTACTCGTTATAAATTTCCCTTGTCCTGAGAGATGGACCAAATTGGTAAGCCTGCCTTCTTCAATATACATGAAGTTTACATAGAGAGTGGGGCCTGATCCTTTCTGAAGACAAAGAACGTTCTAGAAAAGAATCAATACAAGCTTATGAGGAAAAATTCCACCTGATGATGAAGTTATAAGTCACACGGGCTGGAAAGCAATTCCCACGGAGATGTCCATGGGAACAGGTCATGGACATGCTGGGGTGAACTGGTATCAGAGAGGAGGTTCAGCCCTCTCATTACACATGTCACCAAAACAAAGACAAACATCCCTCTGCAGAGGTCAGGACCATCATCTGGTGATCTTTACAGATCTCAGTGTAAACTGAGTGGCTGAGATCTCTGAGGAAGCTGCGTGGACCCAGGTCCCAAGCCAACTCTATCATTCACATCCTCTGTTTCTCTGCAGAGCCCTTGAGAGTGCCCACCCTCCTGGCCAGCAATACCATAGTCACAGAGAATAAAGATGCCGTGGAGTTGACCTGCTACACAAATGGGATCACCACCCACTGGTTATTCAATGCTGTCAGACTGAAGCTCATGGAGAGGATGAAGCTGTCCCCAGACAACAGAGTCCTCACTATAGACCCTGTGCGCAGGGAGGATGCTGGCAATTACCAGTGTGAAGTATCCAACCCACAGTTTTCTACTGAAAGCTGGCCCGTTGAGCTGAATGTGAAATATGATTGACTGTCCTGCCCTTCTTCATGTTCCTAAAATCTGAATAAATTTCTTTGCACCATTTTAATAGAGTTGTTGTGAAGGATGAGAGTCCTTAGACATGCATTGAATCCATAAATATTCAAAATTGAGAACGAACATTTTCACTATTGAAAACTTAAGGTCACATTCCACACCAGATCCCACCTTCGGTTGGTCTTGACTGCACCATCTATATAACGAAGTGACAGCAAGTCCCTCACAGGATGGGCAGTAACTGATCACCGTTGGGAGAATGTATGAGTTCCCAGGACTGTGAGCTCTGACCCTTCCCCAGGGGATGTGTGGAGGGTGTCTGGACACTGTAGTGGACACCAGGAATGGACAGGTAGACACTGATGTGGGTAGCAACAGTGATCTTTCTGTTTATGCTTCCTGTTTTATTTTTCCAAAACAATTTCTGAAGTCTTCTGAACTATTCCTACTGTCATGGCAACAGACTTACTCACATAAGTTCAGTGTGACCCTGTCCTCTTTGTTATAGAATATAATTCGCAATACAACCAAGGCTTTGACTCAAGTGTCCTCGTTAAGGCACGTGCCCACATATTTAAAAATGACCTCACCCTTTGTGGAACTGAATTAAACCTGATGTGTATTTCAGTATTTCCTGGAGAACAGTGCATAATTCAAAGCTAGAAAGACTGCAAGTGAAGTGTGAGGGTGAGGCTTCCTAACTAAAAGAGGCTGTTAAAACTTCCTTCTTCGTTCTCATAGAAAAACCTGTCTCGAAGCATACTTGTGGTGAATGTCAGTTCCTCTGCAGTTAGGTAACTAAGCAGGCCAAATCAAGTGACACCAACCATGTTGTAGGATCAAAAATACTCTTCTTCCTTGGAAATGATGTTTGATCCAAGGGAAAGTGGCTCCATGGAAAACTCCAGAAGCACAGCCTTCTGGGAGGTCAGATCCTGGCCCTGCTCGGGGTGTCTCAGCTACTCTGCATTGTTTATGAGTGGCTGGGAATTGGCACGTCTTTACCAGTAACAGGAACTAATGGAGATGCAACTGGGTCTAGGCTGAAAGAGGTGTAGTTGTGTTTCTCCTCACTGTATAGAAGCAGTTTTGTAGAGACCTAGGGGCTTTCCTGTTCCCTCAGAGTCATTGACTTTTAGACAGGTTCTTCCTGACGACAGGGCTCTACCTCCATATTTTTAGAGATTTTGCTTTAGAAATGTAGTTACAAGTTATAATCGCAGATTCTCTCTCTGCCCTTTTGAATTACAAATAAGTCTTCTTAAAAGACTCTTGCCAGTGTCTTGACACAAAGTATATCTGTCCCCAGGGCCTGGGTCCATTCTTTTAAATTTTCATCTTCCTGACATCCCTCTGTCTCAGTACCTGAGGAAGGACAGGAGCCTAACTCGCACCAAGACCTATACAACCAAGATGTAAAATGACCTCCTGTCAGGGTTTCAGGAGAAGTTTTACTTTTCTTTTGTGTAAAAACAATTAGCAAACACACATGCCTATGACTCCTTCTCCTGTCCTTAAAATCCCCCAGCCTTTTGTTTCAGGGATGTTGAGTTCAGTCTCACTGCACTATTGCAAGTCTTGAATAAATCCTTTTTGCCTCTTTGAATTGGCCTGAGGCATGTTTTACTCTGATATCACCGAACTGTCACCAGTTGATCGTGTCATGTTGTTCACAGTGCTCATTGTTACCATGTTTTCAAGCCTTCCCTTTTTTTTTTCATTTATGGCTAAAACCATCCAAATAAATGTTTCCAACGTTCCTCCCTCGCTTCCGACGTGGCATGGACAGTATGCATTACCTCACTGCCCATATCCTTCCGGTGCTCCAGGTTCTGACATGGGGTAGAGGACATGGGACAGGGGACCAGGGGAGAAAGAGATGAGCATCCACTGGGAGACGGGAGTCTAAAAAGCGATGGGGATTGGAGGATTGAGGACACCATGAACACAGAAGGCGATGAGCTGAGGCAATTATGGGGTTTGAGTCAGAAAGAAAGCTGGAGCATGGAGTAGTCGGACTAGACAAGGGGTTGGCATGGAGCCTGCGGACGGTGGGGAATACAGGCTATGCTTGGGGTGAAAACCCAGCTGGGGGCCAGCGGTATCTACTCTGCAGTTCTGACCCACTAGTGAAATGTGCAGCTGTCATTCAAAGAATGGCTTCGCAGCAGCTGTTTCCACATGGCCTTGGATAGTTGTAGAAACCAAATCTCACCCCACTTTTCCTAAAACTGCCGCAGCTGCGTCTACATGTTAGCCATGTCCCAGCGGGTTTGTGTGTCAGTGAGGGAGTCTGAATAGGAGCTGGAAGGGGCTCGGGACTGGCTGAGGTGTGTGCTTTGGACGAGCGAGATTGAGGGCTGGGAGGAACTTGGAACCGAGCCTTTGGCTACTATGTTGACTAATCAGTGAACTTTCTGTGACTCCACAGGTGAGAGCTATGTGACAGGTCCCAGTGCTGGAGTGGTAGGCGCCAATGGTCTAGGCCACCTGTCCTTGTCTAATCCAGCATGTATCACTTCCATCTGTGACGGAGGCCGTTCTCCCCACATGCCCTTATGTTGTATGATGTTATAGGACCCAGGTCATGATGAGCTGTTCTGACTACCTGGTCATATTACTGCCCACATCAGACTCTCCAGCTCTACTGACGCCTAGATGCTGGTCAGGAGCTGTGGTTCTATTGCTGTTGAAGGCATGGTCTTGCTCCAAACCCTAGTTGTCAGTATGAAGTTCTATTACTAGGACTCACCAGAGGCTTCACAGAGCAGCTTTCATTACTCTAACATTGATAAGGTGGAGGCAGAAGTGCAGTATCTTGTCCTTTAACCTGGATGGTATGTCTAGCATGGCCCAGACTTTTGGAACCATAAAAACCTCTTAAATGTGGCAGATCCCTGAATCGTCACAGATGTCTCCACAGTTCCTGCTTTGCTTAAATTGCTGATCACGAGAGCTGATCTTGCCACTGCTGTCACTGTCATCACCAAAGCCATTGTCTTAAAACATCAACATTCGCAGCCATCTACTTCCACCCTTCAGAGCATTTAGAGAACTAAGTTTTGTTCACCTTTAGTGAGAAAGCCTCTGGTTCTTACCCTTGAGGATGACATTGCTGTAGGTCTGTGGGTTTCTATGACTTGAATTTAGTGTGGAATTGGTTTGGAAGATGAACACCCACGTTTGCCCCGCTATGAAGGGCTGGCTCCACGGGCTCCCTATCCGTGCCATCATTTACAAGGGTCTGTGGTAAGTTTCACACTCTTGCTTTTGTTGCCTGAAATTCTTAATGCCTTTTACACAACGAGCCTGCATTTTCACTTGACCCTGATTTTTCCTGGTTCTGAACCTGAGTGCCACCAGGTTGGAAAACTGGTTTGACCTTAAAGAGAAATGAAATTTGTAATGTGACCCACAGAAGGCGGCACCACCACAAAGTAACCTGGAAGAGTTGTGAAGGAGTTGGGGCTTTTTTAATTAGTTTGTCTCACCTAAGTGTCTGATGAGCACGAGCACTACTCATCCAGTCTGTAGCTCACAGAACGAAGTTTCTCCATCTCTGATGCACTTCAGAGATTCAAATTTAAAGAACTCACAGAGACATGGCTCCAATTTCAGTAGCATTAAAAGACACAAAAAAGTCTACACTAAATATTGTTCTTTAAAAAGATATGTGAGAGATGGGATGAAAAGGAGAGAATGTATGTGTGTGCGTGTGTGTGCATGTGTGCATGCGTGTGTGTGTGCATGGCTGTGTGTCTGTGTGTGTGTGTGTGTACATGTGCATGTGTGTGTGTATGTGTTGGTTGCAGGGAAGAAAAAGCTGAGTCATCATCTTCCAAGAGGAAAAAACCTTCGATGAGATAAAGCCTAAAAGAGAAAACACAATTATTAGCCTCAAAGCATGTTACTCACAAATGGATTTGGTGCCCCCCCCCCCAAGGTAGGTGTCATTGTTTGGGGCTGATCTTCTCAGTGTGATCCAGACAGGGAACACAGAACTTCCTGCGATCTATCTGAAAGAAGACCCATAAAGACACAGGGCTTACCATGGCAACATCCAGCATCATCACAAATACAAGAAAGTACATCCAACAAAGGGGGCAGTGTGTTGGATTTGCCCACAGTGTGAGTGTCAGCTATGAGAGAATAATTTCATATTCCAAACACAATGCTATTTAAAGTCTCCATGGGATTGTAGACGAAGACATCACAATAATATGCCTCCTCTGGGTCTTACATATTGATTTAGATTTGGCTGAGAAGCCAAAAATTCCTGGTTCTTTTTTCAAATGACAAATGATGGGCACTGACGTGCTCTGTATTTGTTTTGTTTTGTTTTGGATATCAGGAACATAGAATTAAAAAAGTATAATCCTTGGTCTGTAACCAGTTGATAAATGTTTTGCCTGCTTCTTTTTAGAAAGCTATAACTTATTTAACTTCATTTTTATTGATTCTTTTTACTCATGTATTTGGAAGCAGACTCAACTTGCAGCTTCCAAAACTGATCTTCAGTGGCAAGACTGGACATCAGCCTCATTAATGAAGCTGCTGCTGCTTTCTGTATGAAAGAACTGGGAAATGGACATGCTGTATTTATCTCAAGCCACAGCCCCTCTGCAGCCTCTGTTGCAACAGTCTTTGTCGCACTAGCCCCATTGTCCTGAGCACCCCGATATACACAGCTGCATCTCTTACAACTACTTACCTCTTCTAAAAGTCACACATGGAATCTGTTGTCAGAGATTCCAAGAATTTCTGTCTTCAGTTTCTAGGATGGTTTTTTGTGTGTGTGCTTTCCAAGGGGTTTGAAATCCAGGAAGTAACAGAATTCCAAACAAGATGGTCCCAAAGAGGCCCACACCAACACAAATTATCATTAAAATGGTACAGGTTAATAACAAAGTGAGAATCTTCCAAGCAGTAAGAAAAGATCAGTTAGTTACCTATATAGTAGCAGCTCCCTTAAGACTGTCAGCTGTTTTCTCAACAAAATATAACAAGCTAGAAAGGATTGGCATGAAATATTCAATTTGACAAAAAGAAAGAACTTACAACCAAGACAATTATACTTAGCTAGGATATCATTTAAAATTAAACAAAAAATAAAGAACTTCCCAGACAAAAACTGTTAAAGAAGTTTATCAATAAACAAATATAACAAGAAATGTTAAAAAGATGGAAGAGGAGGAGGAAGAGGAGAAGGAGAACAGAGGAACATAGATAAGAGAATAGAGTGTCAATAATTATGTATCTATCAATAGTTGATTCAAATATAAATAGCTTAAATGCTCCAATCAAAAGACATAAGATAGCTAAATGGATAAAAAGCAAGATATATATGTATGTTGTCTACAAGATACTCACCTCAGAACCAAAGGTACACACAAACTAAATGTAAAGAGATGAAAAACATTTCATGCAACTGGAAATTTACAAAAAGCAAGAGTACCAATACTTAGAGCTGACAAAAAAAACCTTTAAAACAAAGAAGGATGCTACATAATAAAGTGAGAATTCAGTCAAGAGGATAAAACCCATGTAAACATTTATGCACTTAATGTAAAAGCACCTAAATATGTAAAAAAAAAAAGTCCTGATGATCATAAAGGGAGAGTTCAACAACAATACAGTCATAGTAGGGGCTTTTAACACCCAGGGTAGATCTTTCGGACAGAAAATTAACAAGAAAACAGTGACCTTAAATGACACATTAGATCGGCTGGATTTAATTGATAATTTCAGATTGTGTTACCACAGCAGAAGAATATACATTCTTTTCAAGTGCACATAATATATCTTTTAGTATAGACCACATATTAGAAAAAAAACAAGTTTCAATAAATTTTAAAAAATTGAAATCAAGAACCTTCTCTGACCATATGGGCATAAAACTAGATCAATCACACAAAAAACACAAAGACATAGAATGTAAATAACATGTTACAGACAATGCATGAGTTAACAATAAGACAAAGAAACAAATCAAAAGATGCTTTGAAACAAAAATTTTAAAAAATAACCTAAAATCTATAGGGCAAAACAAAAGCAGTTCTAAGAAAGAAATTAATAGCATTACAAGCTAACCTCAAGAAACAAGAAAAATCTCAAATGAACACTCTAAATGTACACTTAAAGAAACTTGTAAAAGAACAACATACAAGGCCCAAATGCAGTAAAAGGAAGAAAATAATCTAGATTAGTACAAAAATAAATGAAATAGAGTCTAAAAAAATACAAAAGATCAATGAAACCCAAAAGTGGTTCCTTGAAAAGATAAACAAGATTGACAAACTTTTAAGCAGACTCATCAGAAGAGAGAGAGGATGCAAATAAATAAAATGAGAAATGAAAGAGGAGAAGTAACAACAGACATCAAAGAAATACAAAATATTATGAAAAAGTATTATGTACAACTATAAGCCAACAAATTGGCCAATCTGGATGAAATAGAGAATCCTAAAAAATTACAATCTTCCAAAACCAAATCAGGAAGAATCAGAAAATCTGAGTGACAGATTACAGTCAATAAAATTGAAGCAATATTTTAAAAATTCCCAACAAACAAAAGTTTTGAACTAGACGGCTTCACAGGTGGATTTTACTAAACCTTCAAAGAAGAATTAACACTATCCTTCTCAAAATATTAAAAATTGCAAAAGGAAGAAGATTCCCAAGCTCATTTTATGAAGCCAGCATTATCTTAATTCCAAAACCAGATAGACACTACAGAGAAGGAAAATTATAGGCCAATAGCCCCAGTGAATATAAATGCTGAAATCCTCAACAAAACATTAGCTAACTGGACCCAGCAATACATTAAGAAGTTCATACACCATAATTCAGTAGGATTTATTCTGGGGATGGAAGATTGCTACATCTGCACATCAATAAACATGATACATCATATTAAAAATGAAATATAGAAAATGTAAGATAGTGATGTAGTTGGCAGATGTTCCAACTGCTACCCCCGAGGACCAAATTAGATTACAACTTAATTTAAGAACAATCATCTTGAAAAGGTAACTTTGGACTACAGGAAGAGAAGCCTATAACCAAGGATCACTGAAGAAGCCACATCAAGAATGGTAGGTAGGGTGGAGACATGAAAAGGACTGCCATGATCCCAGGAGCAAGTGGTGGCTGAGGGTCTGGAGAGACTCTCACTGCAGGAGGGTTACCCTGAGAGGTGTGGGTGCTCAGCCCCGGGCCCAGAGCCCCAGAGCCTAGAAGAGACACCCACACAGCATTTGGCAGGGAAAAGAGAAAGAGACAGATCTCTTGAAGACATAGGCTCTGTCTTAAAGGGCCCATGTGAAAAATCTTGTTCACAATCACTTACCAGCGGTTCTGCTGAAGAAAGAGCTGAGAAGACTAAAGTTGCGTGAGGAGAGTGTAAAGTTGGAGGACCAGGGAGAGACACTGTGGCAGACGGCCACCGAAATCCCTGTGCTGAGTCATTCTCCAATACAGCAGTAATCATCATTCATGGGTGTAGCATCCCCTCTGTGCAGTATCAGCCTGAAGAAAAGCAACTGCTCTGCTCTCAAGATTCTCTTCTACCCCAATCATACTGATGGGTCAATCATTCCTGAGAGGCCAGGAAGCACGGGGCATGTAAGTGACTCAGTTTTATAACAATGAAGCGGGAGCTTTCTCCCACACGCTCCCTACTCTAAGACTGGTGATTCCACCTCACGGGAGACTCAGTAGAAACTATGCAAACAGCAAGCAGACCACACCTCTGGGTCTCACCCAGAGGCCACATCCACTGGACTCCTGATGCCACATTCTACTGAGGTCTGTGAAAAAAGTCTGGACAAATGGACACCTCGGGCTGAGGAGCCAAGCCACACCCACCACCCTTCCTAATTCTTTTATTGACACTAGCATGGTATCTTAAAGAAAGTCTCCTCATACCTGACCCAGCTTAGGAGAGTTCTGCTCTCTGTGATTAGCACTGGCACAGCAGCTCCTACACATTGGGTAGGGTAGAGCTTCAAAGGCAACCAGCCTGGACACTAGATATCTTGACCTGCTGGGTTAGAGTCCACAGGGGGAAGAGAGAGAGGCTTGGAGCATGGACATTTAACATGTGGGTCCTTGTGAGCTTATTGTTAGATCTTGTTGAGGGGCTTAACCACTTTCTGAGGTGCACAGTCAGCCCAGGAAAGGATTCTCTCTCTTCCTTCCTAGAACCAGAGTCTCACCAGCAGAAACAACTTCTGCAGAGGGGACCGTCAGCCACACTTGGTCTGAACCTGCTGCTCACCTTGTTGGGGAGAAATAAAATTTGAGTATCCAGCAGTGGCTGAGGGATTAAGCTTTGAAGTAGGGGCCACATTTCCCATACTGAGCTTCTGACCAAGAGACCCCTGATGTAGAAGATACCACTAATGTTGTATTCACAACCTCAGCTTCCATAAACCACTAAGTGTACAACCTGTAGAGAGGTTGGTTGGGTGAGGCCAGTCTGAGCCCACATACAGTCTTTTGACAAAAGACTCTGTGGGAACAACAGGCAGTTGCAAGAAGAGGAGGAGAAGCTAAAAAGTGAAGACAAATCTTACAGAGCTTGGGGTTTTTATGGAGTTGCTGTCATTCCTAAGCAGAAGGAAGCTGATCCTTATACAAAGTTTGGCTCTTCCCACACTACTCAGGGATGGAAAATGCAGACACAAACAGCTGTAGACAGGTAGCCCACAGTGGGTTACAAACAAGAGCTAATGCCATCCCAAGAAGATCTGGAGTGGCAAACAGCAACAACCTTCGATTCAGCTATGTACACATAAAGCATGCCCAAAGATAGAGTCTACCAAGCACCAGATACTGTGGAGAATATATATGCCCAACAGGAAAGACATTTCACACTGTGTAATACAGAAGATCAAGGTTGACCTTTATAGCCAGCCAGCCTGAAGGGATAATTGTACCCATGAAAGGACCAATTGCATGTAAAGCTCACATACAACTAGAAAGAAAATAGTACCCTCAGGAAATATAACTAGAACAAAAAAATAGGTGGCCTGGAAGTCAGTACCATCAAGCACATCATATTCATAAAGACTCCACAAAAATTTCAAAGTCAGCCCTGGCCGGTTGGCTCAGCGGTAGAGCGTTGGCCTGGCGTGCGGGGGACCCATGTTTGATTCCCGGCCAGGGCACATAGGAGAAGCACCCATTTGCTTCTCCACCCCCACACCCTCCTTCCTCTCTGTCTCTCTCTTCCCCTCCCGCAGCCAAGGCTCCATTGGACCAAAGATGACCCGGGTGCTGGGGATGGCTCCTTGGCCTCTGCCCCAGGCGCTGGAGTGGCTCTTGTCATGGCAGAGCGACACCCCGGAGGGGCAGAGCATCGCCGCCTGGTGGGCAGAGCATCGCCCCTGGTGAGCATGCCAGGTGGATCCCAGTCGGGCGCATGCGGGAGTCTGTCTGACTGTCTCTCCCCATTTCCAGCTTAAGAAAAAGAAAAAAGAAAAAAAGAAAAAAAAATTTCAAAGTCAGACAGCAATATCTAATACACATACAAGATGGGCAGACAGAGAAATGAGACCCAAATGAATCAACAAAAGAAATCCTCAGAAAAAGAACGGAATGAGATGGAAGTAACCAAACTACCAAAATGCAGAGTTTAAAGTAATGATTTGTAGGATGCTCAAGGATATCACATCAACAATGAATGGACATAATGTGCACCTAAATAAAAAGATAGCAATCATAAAAAAGAACATTGAAACCATAAAAAAGAATCTGTCAGAAATGACAAATACAATATCAGAAATGAAGACTGCTCTAAAAGGAATCAACAGAAGTTTGGATGAAGCAGAGGATTGACTCAGCGGTTTAGAGGACAAGATAAATGAAGGCATGGAAGCAGAGAAGCAAAAAGGAAAGAATCTTAGAAAGACTGAGGAAATTCTAAGAGACTTCTGTGACAACAGGAAAAGAACAACATCTGAATCATACAGGTCCCTGCAGGATAAGAGAACAAACAAGGGCTAGAGAACTTGTTTGAAAACATCACAGCTGAAAACATCCCTAAATTGATGAAAGAAAAAGCCACACAAGTTCAAGAAGCACAGAGAATCCCATTGAAGAGGGATCCAACAAGGCCTAAACCAAGACACATAATAATTAAAGTGCCAAAGTAAAGAGACAAAGAAAAAATACTAAAAGCTGCAAGAGAAAAGCAGTTAATTACCCACAGAGAAGCCCCATAAGGATGACATCAGACTTCTCTACAGAAACACTTGAGGCCAGATGGGATTGGCAAGAAATATTCAAAGTGATGCAAAACAAAACCTACAACCAAAACTTCTTTATTCATCAAAGCTATCAATTAAAATTAAAGGAGAAATAAAAAACATCGCAGACAAAAAAAGAAAATACCCTCAAGAAATTTATGACAATCAAAACAGCATTACAAGAAATGTTAAGGGGCCTGCTGTAAAAAGATCAAAGGGAAAAAAATCTAGGAAAAGAAGATTGTAGATTTAAAAATAAAATGGCAATAAAAAATACATATCAATAATAACCTTAAATGTAAATGGTTTAAATGCTCCAGTCAAAAGCCATGGGGTAGCTGTGTGGATAAAGAAACAGGACTTGTACATATGCTATCTACAAGAGACCCACCTCAGAACAGAAGATACACATAGACTGAAAGTAAAGTGAGGGGAAAAAATGTTTCACACAAATGGAAATGAAAAAAAAAAAAAAAACCAGGTTAGCAATACTTATATCTGACTAAATAGACTTTAAAACAAAGGCTATAGAAAGAGATGAAGAAGGTCATTACTTAATGATAAAGGGAGCAATCCAACAGGAGGGTATAACCATTGTTAATATTTATGCACCTAACACAGGAGTACCTAAATATACAGCACATTTTGATGGACATAAAGAGCAAGATCAACAGCAATATTCTAATAGTAGGGGATTTTAATACCCCACTAACATCAATGAATATATCCTCCAGACAGAAAATTAACAAACAGCAGCCTTAAATGACACACTAAATCAACTGGATTTAATAGATATCTTCAGAACCTTTCACCCCAAACCGCAGAATATACATCCTTTTCAAGTGCTCATGGTACATTCTCTAGGATAGACCACATGTTAGAATACAAAACAAGTCTCAATAAGTTTAAGAAAATTGAAATCATATCAAGCATTTTCTTTGATCACAATGTCATGAAACTAGAAATCAACTACAATAGAAAAACTGAAAAACATTCAAACACTTAGAGGCTAAATAGCATGTTATTAAATAAAGAATGGGTTAACAATAAGATGAAGGAAGAAATCAAAATTTTTCTTTAAAAATATGGCAATGAATATACAACAACTCAAAATTTATGAAACACGGCAAAAACAGTCCTGAGAGGGAAGTACATAGCATTACAGTCATTCCATAAGAAGCAAGAAAAAGCTCAGATAAACAACTTAACCCCACATCTAAAAGAAATAAAATAACAACAAATAAAGCCCAGAGGAAGTATAAGAAATAAAATAAAAAATACCAGAGTGGAAAAAAATGACATAGAAGCTACAAAAAATACAAAAGATCAATGAAACCAAGAGCTGTTTCTTTGAAAAAGTAAACAACATTGATAAGCCTTAACCAGGCTCATCAAGAAAAAAAAGAGAGAGAATTCAAATAAATAAAATTAGAAATGAAAATGGAGAAGTAACAACTGACACATCAGAAATGCAAAAGATTGTAAGAAAATACTATGAAGATCTATATGCCAAAATATTGGACAACCGAGATGAAATGGATAAATTCCTAGAAACATACAGTCTTCCAAAACTCAATCTGGAAGAATCAGAAAACCTAAACAACCCGACTACAACAACAAAAATTGAAATAGTTATCTAAAATCTCCAAACAAACAAAAGTCCTGGACCAGATGGCTTGACAGGCAAATTTGACCTAATATTCAAAGAAAAACTAACACCTGTCTTTTTCAAGTTATTTCAAGAAATTCAAGAGAATCCAAGATCCTTTTATGAAGCAAGTATTATCCTCATTCCAAAACCAGGTAAAGATGCTACAAAGAAAAAGAGAAAAGTATAGGCCAATATCCCTGATGAACACAGATGTTAAAATTTTCAACAAAATATTAGCAAGCCGATCGAGCAATACATTAAAAATGTCATGCATCAAGATCAAGAGGGATTTATTCCTGGAGGCAAGACTGGTACAATATTTGCAAATCAATCAATGTGATTCATCACATAAACAAAAGAAAGGATAAAAAATCACATGATTATATCAATAGATGCAGTAAAAACATTTGATAAAATCCAGCACCCATTTATGATCAAAACTCCCAGCAAGGTGAAAATATAGGGAACATACCTCAACATAATAAAGAACATCTATGACAAACCCACAGCCAACATCATACTCAATGGGCAAAAGTTAAAAGAAATCCCCTAAGATCAGGAATAAGGCAGGGGTTCCCTGTTTTACCAACTTATTCAACATAATTCTGGACATCCTAGGCACGGCAATCAGACAAGAAGAAGAAATAAAAGGCACCCAAATTGAAAAAGAAGAACTAAAACTATCATTATTTGCTGATGACATAATACTGTACATAGAAAACCCTAAAGTCTCAGTCAAAAAAATTACTAGACCTGGCCCTGGCCGGTTTGCTCAGTGGTAGAGCGTCGGCCTGGCATGCAGAGGTCCCAGGTTTGATTCCCGGCCAGGGCACATAGGAGAAGCACCCATCTGTTTCTCCACCCCACCCCCTCTCCTTCTTCTCTGTCTCTCTCTTCCCATCCAGCAGCCGAGGCTCCATTGGAGCAAAGATGGCCCAGGCGCTGGGGATGGCTCCTTGGCCACAAACCCAGGCGCTAGAGTGGCTCTGGTCGCAACAGAGCGACGCCCCGACGGGGCAGAGCATCGCCCCCTGGTGGGCAGAGCGTCGCCCCCTGGTGGGCGTGCCGGGTGGATCCGGGTTCAGCGCATGCAGGAGTCTGACTGTCTCTCCCCATTTCCAGCTTCAGAAAAATACAAAAAAAAAACAACAAAAAAAAACTACTAGACCTGATAAATGAATTCAGCAAAGTGGCAGGATATAAAATTAATATTGAGAAATCAGTAGCATTTTTATACACCAACAATAAACAATCCAAAAGAGAAATTAAGGAAACAATCCTCTTCACTATTGCAACAAAAAGAATATAGTACCTAGGAGTGAATCTAATTAAGAAGGTAAAAGATTTGCACTCATAAAAACATAAGACATTGAAAACAGAAATCAAGGAAGATACAAACAAGTGGAAGCATATACAGTGTTCATGAACAGGAAGAATAAACATCATTAAAATGTCTATAACTCCAAAACAACCTATAGATTCATTGCAATTCCTATTAAAATACCAATGGCGTACTTCAAAGATATAGAACAAATATTCCAAAAATTAGTATGGAACCAAAAAGGAATGTGAATAGCCTCAACAATCTTGAAAATGAAGAATAAAGTAGGAGGTATCACACTTTCTGATATCAAGTTATACTAAAAGGCCACTGTAATCAAAACAGCTTGGTACTGGCATAAGGACAGGCATACAGATCAGTGGAACAGAACAGAGAACCCAGAAATAAACCCATGCCTTTATGGTCAATTGATATTTGACAAAAATATAAGGGCATACAGTGGAGTAAAGACAGTCTCTTTAATAAATGGTGTTGGGAAAATTGAACAGATACTTGCAAAAAAATAAAACTAGACCACCAACTTACACCATTTACGAAAATAAACTCAAAATAGATAAAAGACCTAAATATAAGTTGTGAAACACAAACATCTTAAGAGAAAAGATTGGCAGTAAACTCTGCAATAATTTCTTTCCTAGCTACATTTTTGCAGATTTATTTACACAGGCAAGGGAAATAAAGACAAAATAAACAAATGGGACTGTATCAAACTAAAAAGCTTTTGCACAGCAAAATACACCATGAATAAAATAAAAAGACAACCCACACAATGGGAGAACTTGTTCGCCAATATGCCTGATAAGAAGTTAATAACCAAAATTGATAAAGAACTTCTAAAAGTCAACACCAGGAAGGTAAATAATCCAATTTAGAAATGTGCAAAAGAACTAAATAGACACTTCTCCAAAGAGGATATACAGATGGCCAATAGGCAAATGAAAAAATGTTCAACATTATTAATCATCAGAGAAATGCAAATTGAAGTCACAATCAGAATGGCGTTCATTAACAAAACAACACAGAATAAGTGCTGGCGAGGGTGTAAAGAAAAGGGACCTTGGCCCTGGCCGGTTGTCTCAGCGGTAGAGCGTAGGCCTGGCGTGCGGAGGACCCGGGTTCAATTCCCGGCCAGGGCACACAGGAGAAGCGCCCATTTGCTTCTTCACCCCTCCGCCGCGCTTTCCTCTCTGTCTCTCTCTTCCCCTCCCGCAGCCAGGGCTCCATTGGAGCAAGGATGGCCCGGGCGCTGGGGATGGCTCTGTGGCCTCTGCCTCAGGTGCTAGAGTGGCTCTGGTCGCAACATGGCGACGCCCAGGATGGGCAGATTATCGCCCCCTGGTGGGCAGAGCGTCGCCCCATGGTGGCCGTGCCGGGTGGATCCCAGTCCGATGCATGCGGGAGTCTGTCTGACTGTCTCTCCCCATTTCCAGCTTCAAAAAATTAAAAAAATAAAGAAAGAAAGAAAGAAAAAAAGAAAGAAAAGAAAAGGGACCCTCCTGCACTGCTGGTGGGAATGCAGACTGGTGCAGGCTCTATGAAAAGCAGTATGGAGATTCCTCAAAGAATTAAAAATCGAACTGCCTTTTGAACCAGCCATCCCACTTTAGGAAAATATCCTAAGAACACCAAATCATTCATTCAAAAGTAGACATGCACCCCTATGTTTATTGCACCATTGTTTACAATAGCCAAGATCTGGAAACAACCTAAGTGTTCATCAGTGGACAAGTGGATTAAAAAGCAGTGGTACATATATACAATGAAATACTATGTGCCCATGAAAAAGAAGGAAATTTTACCTTTTGCAACAGCATGGATGAACCTGGAGATTATTATCCTAAGTGAAATAAGCCAGGAAGAGAAAGACAAGTATCAAATGATCTCACTTATATGTGGAATCTAATGAACAAAGTGAACTGAAACAGAATAGAGGCAGAGGCCAGGTCACAGGGAGCTGAGAGATGGCTGTTAGAGCAGTGATCCCCAACCTTTTTTGGACCATGGACCGGTTTAATGTCAGAAAATATTTTCATGGACCAGCCTTTAGGGTGGGACGGATAAATGTATCATGTGACCGAGTCTTAGATGGATGTAACAGAGGGAATCTGGTCATTTTTTAAAAATAAAACATCATTCAGACTTAAATAGAAATAAAACGGAAATAATGTATGTTATTTATTCTTTCTCTGCGGACCGGCACCAAATGGCCCACGGACCGGTACCGGTCTGCGGCCCAGGGGGTGGGGACCACTGTGTTAGAGGGAAGGGAGATGAGGAGATGGGATCAAAGAAGGTGAAGGGATTATTGAAATTACATGTACATAACACATAGATACAGATAACAGGACAGCGTGTTGTTCCAGCGTGGGAGGGCGGCAAAGGGGGCGCAGTGGGGGCAAAGGAGGTGGTGGCAAGGGAGTTACACTGAGTGGGACACTTGGATCCATGCTACCACAATAAAGTTTAATTAATAAAAAAATTTTAATAAAACAGAATAAGGCAGGTCTGTGTAGCATAAGACAAATGCACGGGGATCTGAGCGCTCAGAAAACGTAAGGCCTCCAGGTGTACGTCTGGGGGAAAGCACAGACTCTCTCAGGTGTCAGATAAGTATCAGGGTTTGGTCATGGGAAACACATAAGCCTGGGAGTCAGAGACCACACCACACTCCTGGTTCTTCACTGACTGATGACTGCCTGGCCCATCAGGGGCCATATCTTCCAGCTGCACAGAACTCCATCACTCAACTGAAATAGGTTTCCATGAGGCACCATTTCCCAGGACCTACCTGAGACGGGTTCTAGCAGAAATAACACGTAGGGACCAATGGCAAGTTGGTAATCAGTTGATTACTCAGGACCTTGGGTAAAGAGGTGGGTCAGATCTTCCTGGGTGAGTGTGACTGACATGAGCACAGTAAGCCAATAAGTGACAGAATAGAGCCCAAGGAGTGAGCTAGAAAACAGCAGGGGCCAGGAGGAGCTGACTGTGGCAGCAGAACTGTGTTCTCTCTCTTTGGGCATAGAGTCATTCTCCCTATGCTGAGGACAGGTGAGATCTTGTGCAAATGCAGACAGGGAGGGGAGGGACGGTCAGAGAGGAGATGGATGGGCTGAAATTCTGGGCCCGTGAGTGACTTGTGTTTGGTGGGCATGAGATAGAAATTTGGAAAGAAGTAAAAATTATTGATTATGTCAAAATTATTATTCATACTAAGGGTATAAGAGCAATTGCAGGAAAGAGTATTTATCTTGAGAGCAGAAAAGCATCTGAGACATGGGTTTAATTCTTTGGAGGGACAGGGAGTCTGTCCTATGTGGCCAGAATTACAAGAAGTCTACATGCAATTCCAATCTTTGAAGAGATTTTGAATTATTCATTCATTCATTCAATCACCATTTATTTCTTCCTATTTCATCAAAAACAAATGAGTGTCTGTTACATGTTGTCCCTGAGCTGGTTGCAGGTGGAGAGTGGGGAGTGGGAAGCAAAGTCCTTTTTATGTCCAGTGGGAATGACAGCCACACATCAGAAAAAAAAGAAGTGATTTCATATTTTTTTAAGATGATGTTTTTTTAAAAAAAATACTTTATTCATTTTATTTTTTCTTTTTTTGTATTTTTCTGAAGCTGAAAACGGGGAGAGACAGTCAGACAGACTCCCGCATGCGCCCGACCGGGATCCACCCGGCACGCCCACCAGGGGGCGACGCTCGGCCCACCAGGGGGCGATGCTCTGCTCCTCCGGGGCGTCGCTCTGTCGCGACCAGAGCCACTTTAGCGCCTGGGGCAGAGGCCAAGGAGCCATCCCTAGCGCCCGGGCCATCTTTGCTCCAATGGAGCCTTGGCTGCGGGAGGGGAAGAGAGAGACAGAGAGGAAGGAGGGGGGGGTGTGGCGAAGCAAATGGGCGCTTCTCCTATGTGCCCTGGACAGGAATCGAACCGGGGTCCCCCACATGCCAGGCCAACACTCTACCACTGAGCCAACTGTCCAGGGCCACTTTATTCATTTTAGAGAGGAGAGAGAGAGAAAGACAAAAAAAAAAAAGAGGTGAGTAACAGAAAGCATCAGCTCCCGTATGTGCCTTGACCAGGCAAGCCCAGGGTTTCAAACCAGCAACCTCAGCTTTCCAGGTTGACATTTTACCCATTGCACCACCACAGGTGAGGCACAAAGCAGTGACTCAAGTCCAGGGCAGGGAGGTGTGGATCAGCCCCCGGACCAAGGAGCCTGGGCCTTCCCAGCACCGACTCTGGTTGTTACTGCAGGAAATTTGATTCTGGAGTAAAAACAGAGTAATTCTCCATTTGCTGTCTCTCCCCAGACCAGAATCTCTCCCTTGAGCTGGGGACACCTAAGGAGAAAGGATCTGATTCAGTGGTTGACCTAGGGATACTGACACCTAAGAAAGCCCCCAGGGTGGAGGAGAGAACAAGGGATGGCTGCAGACAGGTCTCAGGTGTCTCTGATCAGCTGCTCATGGTCTGTGTGACTGTTCTTTAGAGAGTGTAGTTCCCTGTGCCTCAGGTTTTCTTCAGTGAAGAAGGATAAATATTTGGCTTCCGGGTCATCGGTTCTATTAACCATAAAATACTCACGGTGTATGACCTAAATCTTGGGGTAGGGGAGCTGCTCAAATAAGGAGCGTGTTATTGACCCCAAGAGAAACTTCCCTGAACAGATCTTTGATGGAGAAGGAGCTGCCGGAAGCATCTTTTTTTCTCAGTTTCTTCCTGGGCCCACGGTACTTTCTCTGGATTCCCCTAAGGCCAGCTAATGATGTGCCGTTGTGTAGTCAGTGTTGATAAAGATGAATTCTTTAAAAATGATGCTGGGATAGTGTGTGCAAGGAAACAGAAGGGTCCCCTTACTGCTGGCGATGAGTGTGTTCACAGAACGTCAATGGCTTACCCCATGTTTACTTAGTTTTTAGCCCAATATGTAACAAAATGATATTACAGTCTCACTGTGATGCACTGGGAAGGTGCAGCTCCCCATATGAAATACCGTCAGTGACTCTCATTGTGCAGAAACAGATAAACCCAGGCTGTGGGACATTCCACAGAAAAATAGGAAAGTGACTTTCACAGGGAACCAAAGTGTGGGCCACGTCTAGTTTGATGGGGACCACAGATGGCAAAGGCAGCCATGCCCCAGGATTGCTTCCCTGACCAAAAACAGAATCAGTGTAAAAGAAGTTATTGAAATAATGGAGAAAAATAAAAAATGGACTGTATACTCGACCGTACTGTAGCAATGTAAATTACTGGGGTGTCATACTGGTCTCGGGGCAGCACGAGGATTTTATTCTTAAGACGTACCTGCTGATGCACTTAGCAATAAGAGTCATAGTGTCTACAACTTGGGTTTAAATTTTAAAAATATTTTTAAATTGTGTGTGCAAACACAGCAAAATGTTAACAGTTCATGAATGTGACTAGATGAGTGTCCTTGCAGCTATTTGGTAGGTTAAATTTTTTAAAATAAAAACATTAGGGAGCAAAAAGAAATAACGCTTTGAAGACATGTGGGTATGAACCTTCTTGACCCTCAAGAGCCCTCCTGTGTGGACAGGGCCCTGTGTTGAGCCTCCCCCATGATTTAGAGATGAGAAGACAGATGGGGCAGTCACTGCCCAGGGTGGTTAGGGCAGTGACAGAGGCAGGGGCTGGACTGGGGAAACCTCAAGGAGAAGTACTTATTCCTCTAGTCATTAAGGAAGGTTGGGGTAGGGAGGGGGAAATGTGTTTGCTGGACATAAGTATGGAAGCAACCCCACAAAATGTTAAAGAGGTCTGACTTTGTCAACTGTAGATAAATCTTGAGAGCAAATTCTGACATGACCCATACCTGGTGAATGCAGCCTCCAGTCCAGAAGAAGAAAGTGGAAGAAATCAGCCAAACTGTGAACTACCAGAACTGACTTAGAGGCCTTGGCAAGATCTGTCTATCAGTGTCTGGCTCCTGATCTTCATGGGACCTAGGATTGTTGTCACTGTTGCTCCCAAGGACAAGAAGAGAAAAGAAAGGAAAGGAAAGGAAAGGAAAGGACCCAGACGTGCAGTGCTGGGTGAATGTCTTAGGGTTCTTAACAATGCACTCTATAGCATTGATGAGGTGAGGTAGTGTTTATCATTGTTAGTAATCCTGTTCTTGCTATAAAGTTGGTATTCTTAGAAATGCACAGAAGATCCTCATGCAGGGGTAGCAGTTAGGAACTGATCTGTGAAGGTAAATCTGTCTCCAGATCTAGTGTGAGCGCTGTGTCCCACCCAAATGCCCTTGGCCAGCTGGCATGGGCTGAAAACACCACACAGTGCCTTTACTCAGTGGGACCTCTAGCCACTCAGCCTTCACTCTCTCCACTCAGAGGCACGATTTTGGCCTATGACTGACTAGAATGCGGGTGCAAAACATTGGTGTTCTTTCATGGCAGGTGCAACTCTGTGATGCAATATGTCAGATTGATTTTAGCCAAAACATCTCCTTTCTTAGTCTCCCTGTCCACCATACCTCCTCTCCTCACTCCCCTTCTCTTGAAAATGCTCCCTCAGGAAAGCACTTGACGAAGAAGCTCTGTCTCCAGTTCTGCTTCCAGGACATCCATCCCGAAGAAAGCACTTCCTAGCTGTGAGCAGTGTATTAAAAATTCTCGTTTCTATAACAAATATATCATCAAATTAAGTTTCTGGGGTTTCATTAGCCTAGAGAGCTAAATATTAGTAAGGGAAGGAAGGAGAGAGAATCTGATGTTGAGCATAATAAACTAGGGAAGAGGGAATCAAATATTAACATTAATAAAACTGGGAAGGCTTATTGAGTAACAAGTTCCAGCATTCCATTTACTGGGAAGCTGTAACATTTGCCCAGGGGATTGCCTTGCTAAAAGGATTAACACCCCTTTCTGTCTCTTGTAGGGAGGAGGGACAGTTTTTCAACCTCCTCAGGGTACAGCCAGTCCATGTGCAGACTATGGGGGAAGGTGCTTCTGTGCTTCCACTTCAGGGAATATGCAGCGGAAGCCAAGATGACACCCACAGAGGCCATCTATCCTAGAAGAAGGATCTGATTGGTTAGTGCTAGGAACCAACACAAGCCCACGATAGATTAAGAAGTTAATTGGTTAGATAAGGAATAAAATCAAAGTTGAGAAAAGACCTTCCCTTTTCCTTCCTGCCTTGAAAACACTTACTCACCCTGTTTGCTTGTGAGCTCTCCAAGAAGCCATGCAGCTCTAATGGCTGTCTGGAGCTCAGCAGCAGCATGGGGTCTAAGTGGGAGCTCCAGATGTTGGCCTCAGTGCAGCACCAGCCTGGGTGCAACCAAAAAGTTTATACTGGTCAGATAGGGACAGGGACAAACTGTACTGAACTCTAGCATGGAATTCCTGAATATTGGTCTTTGCACTGGACTTAATGAGGACAAGATTAGACTTTTTTCATTTTTCTTTTTTTTTTTTTTTAATAATTTTATTTTTAATGGGGCGACATCAATAAATCAGGATACATATATTCAAAGATAACAACTCCAGGTTATCTTGTCGTTCACTTATGTTGCATACCCATCAACCAAAGTCAGATTGTTCTCTGTCACCTTCAATCTAGTTTTCTTTGTGCCCCTCCCCCTCCCCCTTTCCCTTTCCCTCTCCCACCTCCCCCCGTAACCACCACACTCTTATCAATGTCTCTTAGTTTCACTTTTATGTCCCACCTACGTATGGAATAATGCAGTTCCTGGTTTTTTCTGATTTACTTATTTCACTTCGTATAATGTTATCAAGATCCCACCATTTTGCTGTAAATGATCCGATGTCATCATTTCTTATGGCTGAGTAGTATTCCATAGAGTATATGTGCCACATCTTCTTTATCCAGTCATCTATTGACGGGCTTTTTGATTGTTTCCATGTCCTGGCCACTGTGAACAATGCTGCGATGAACATGAGGCTGCATGTGTCTTTACGTATCAATGTTTCTGAGTTTTGGGAGTATATACCCAGTAGAGGGATTGCTGGGTCATAAGGTAGTTCTATTTTCAGTTTTTTGAGGAACCACCATACTTTATTCCATAATGGTTGTACTACTTTACATTCCCACCAACAGTAAATGAGGGTTCCTTTTTCTCCACAGCCTCTCCAACATTTGCTATTACGTGTCTTGTTAATAATAGCTAATCTAACAGGTGTGAGGTGGTATCTCATTGCAGTTTTGATTTGCATTTCTCTAATAACTAACGAAGATGAGCATCTTTTCATATATCTGTTGGCCATTTGTATTTCTTCCTGGGAGAACTGTCTGTTCATGTCCTCTTCCCATTTTTTTATTGGATTGTTTGTTTGTTTGTTGTTGAGTTTTATGAGTTCTTTGTATATTTTGGATATTAGGCCCTTATCTGAGCTGTTGTTTGAAAATATCATTTCCCATTTAGTTGGCATTCTGTTTATTTTGTTATCAGTTTCTCTTGCTGAGCAAAAACTTTTTAGTCTGATGTAGTCCCATTCATTAATTTTTGCCTTCACTTCCCTTGCCTTTGGAGTCAAATTCATAAAATGCTCTTTAAAACCCAGGTCCATGAGTTGAGTACCTATGTCTTCTTCTATGTACTTAATTGTTTCAGGTCTTATGTTTAGATCTTTGATCCATTTTGAGTTAATTTTAGTACAGGGGGATAGACTGTAGTCCAGTTTCATTCTTTTGCATGTGGCTTTCCAGTTTTCCCAGCACCATTTATTGAAGAGGCTTTCTTTTCTCCATTGTGTGTTTTTGGCCCCTTTATCAAAAATTATTTGACTATATATATGTGGTTTTATTTCTGGATTTTCTATTCTGTTCCATTGGTCTGAGTGTCTATTTTTCTGCCAATACCATGCTGTTTTGATTGTCGTGGCCCTATAATATAGTTTGAAGTCAGGTATTGTAATGCCCCAGCTTCATTCCTTTTCTTTAGGATTGCTTTGGCTATTCAGGGTTTTTTATAGTTTCATATAAATCTGATGATTTTTTGCTCCATTTCTATAAAAAATGTCATTGGAATTTTGATGGGAATTGCATTAAATTTATATATTGCTTTGGGTAATATGGCCATCTTGATTATATTTATTCTTCCTAACCAAGAACAAGGTATATTCTTCCATCTCATTATATCTTTTTCGATTTCCCTTAACAATGGTTTATAGTTTTCATTATATAAGTCTTTTACATTCTTTGTTATGTTTATTCCTAAGTATTTTATTTTTTTTGTTGCAATCGTGAAGGGGATTATTCTTTTGAGTTCGTTCTCAAATGTTTCATTGTTGGCATATAGAAAGGCTATTGACTTCTGTATGTTAATTTTGTATCCTGCGACCTTACTGTATTGGCTTATTGTTTCTAGTAGTCTTTTTATGGATTCTTTGGGGTTTTTGATATATAGGATCATATCATCTGCAAAAAGTGATACCTTTACTTCTTCTTTTCCGATATGGATGCCTTTTATTTCTTTGTCTTGTCTGATTGCTCTGGCTAGAACCTCTAGTACCACATTAAATAAGAGTGGAGAGAGTGGACAACCCTGTCTTGTTCCTGATTTAAGGGGGAAAGCCTTCAGTTTAGTGCCATTTAGTATGATGTTAGCTGATGGTTTATCATATATGGCCTTTATCATGTTGAGATATTTTCCTTCTATACCCATTTTGTTGAGAGTCTTAAACATAAAATTGTGTTGTATTTTATTGAAAGCCTTTTCTGCGTATATTGATGAGATCATGTGGTTTTTGTTCTTTGTTTTGTTGATATGGTGTATTACATAACCGTTTTACGTATGTTGAACCATTCTTGAGATTCTGGGATGAATCTCACTTGATCATGATGTATTATCTTTTTAATATGTTGTTGTATTCAATTTGCTAGTATTTTGTTTAGTATTTTAGCATTTGTATTCATTAGAGATATTGGTCTGTAGTTTTCTTTTTTTGTGCCATCCTTGCCTGGTTTTGGTATGAGGGTTATGTTGGCCTCATAATATGTGTTTGGAAGTATTGTTTCTTCTTCAATTTTTTGGAAGACTTTCAGTAGAATAGGAACCAAGTCTTCTTTGAATGTTTGATAAAATTTGCTGGTATAGCCATCTGGGCCTGGACTTTTATTTTTGGGGAGGATTTAATGGGTTTTTCAATTTCTTCTCTACTAATAGGCCTGTTTAGGCTTTCTGCTTCTTCTTGACTCAGTCTAGGAGGGTTGTATTGTTCTAGGAATTTATCCATTTCTTCTAGGTTGTTGAATTTAGTGGCATAAAGTTTTTCATAGTATTCTACAATAATTCTTTGTATATCTATGGTGGCCGTGGTGATTTCTCCTCTTTCATTTTGGATTTTGTTTATATGAGTTCTTTCTCTTTTTTCCTTGGTAAGTCTTGCCAAGGGTTTGTCAATTTTGTTGATCTTTTCAAAGAACCAGCTCCTTGTTCTATTAATTTTTTCTATAGTTTTTCTGTTCTCTATTTCATTTATTTCTGCTCTGATTTTTATTAACAGTTTCTTCAGCTGGTTTTGGGTTGTCTTTGTTCTTCTTTTTCTAGTTCCTTAAGGTGTGAAGTTAAGTGGTTCACTTGGGCTCTCTCTTGTTTGTTCATATATGCCTGAAGTGATATGAACTTCCCTCTTATCACTGCTTTTGCTGCATCCCATAGATTCTGATATGTCGTATTGTCATTTTCATTTGTCTGTATATATCTTTTGATCTCTGCACTTATTTCTTCTTTGACCCATTCATTTTTTAAAAGTTTGTTGTTTAGTTTCCACATTTTTGTGGGATTTTTTCCCTCTTTTTTGCAGTTGAATTCTAGTTTCAAGACTTTATGATCAGAAAATATGCTTGGTACAACTTCGATTTTTCTGAGTTTGCTGATATTGTTTTTGTGGCCCAACATATGGTCAATTCTTGAGAATGATCCATGTACACTGGAGAAAAATGTATACTCAGTCACTTTGGGATGAAATGTCCTGTAGATGTCTATCATATCCAGGTGCTCTAGTGTTTTGTTTAAGGCCACTATATCTTTGTTGATTCTCTGTTTGGATGACCGATCTAGAGCCGTCAGCAGTGTATTGAGGTCTCCAAGTATGATTGTATTTTTGTTAGTTTTTGTTTTAAGGTCAATAAGTAGCTGTCTTATATTTTGGTGCTCCTTTGTTTGGTGCATATATATTAAGAATTGTTATGTCTTCTTGATTCAGTGTCCCCTTAGCCATTATGAAATGTCCATTTTTGTCTCTGAGTACTTTTTCTGTCTTGTAGTCAGCTTTATCAGATATGCATTTTTTTGGATGTTATTTGCTTGGAGTATTGTTTTCCAGCCTTTCACTTTGAATTTGTTTTTATCCTTGTTACTTAGATGAGTTTCCTATAGGCAGCATACAGTTGGATTTTCTTTTTTAATCCATTCTGCTACTCTATGCCTTTTTATTATTGAGTTTAATCCATTTACATTTAGTTTAAATATTGACACTTGTGAGTTCCCTATTGCCATTTTATAGATTTCTTTCTGTTAGTTTTATGTCTTCTTTGATCCTTCTCTTTTGTTTTTCTATCTTTTGTTTTTATTTGGTTGTATTCCATACATCTTTCCTCTGTTGCCATCTTTTTTATCTCATGTACTTCTGTGGTGGCTTTTTCAATGGTGGTTACCTTTAAGTAATGAAAAGGGTTCCTACCCTGTTCATTGTAGAGCGCTATTTTGTAAGTATTTTTGCACTCCATCGTCCTTTGCTACTGGTAATCTCCATCCTCTCTCCCCCTTTCTTTTAGTTGTTGTCACAGTTTAAATTTGATCTTATTGTGTTCTTCTTGGAGCTTTTACTTGTGGCTTTGTTTTTTTGTTGTTGTTGTTGTTCTTTGTATCTGATTGGAGAACCCCCTTTAATAATTCCTGGAGTGGGGGTTTTCTGATGATAAATTCCCTCATCTTTTCTGTATCTGTGAATGATTTTATTTCTCCTTCATATTTGAAGGATAGCTTTGATGGGTATAGTATTCGTGGCTGAAAATTCCTCTCTTGCAGGACTTTAAATATTGAGGTCCACTCTCCTAGCTTGTAGAGTTTCTGCTGAGAAATCTGATGATAGTCTAATGGGCCTTCCTTTATATGTTGTATTCTTCTTTTCCCTGGATACCTTGAGAATTTTTTCTTTGCCATTGGTTTGTGCCAATTTCATTATGATATGCCTTGGAGTAGGTTTGTTGGGGTTAAGAAAACTCGGAGTTCTGTTTGCTTCTTGAATTTGAGGCTTTAGTTCTTTCCACAGGCTTGGGAAGTTCTCATCTATTATTTGTTTGAGTATGTTCTCCATTCCATTTTCTCTCTCTTCTCCCTCTGACATACCTATTATTCTTATGTTATTCTTTTTGATGGAGTCAGATATTTCTTGTAGGGCTATCTCATTTTTTTTAATTGTTGAGTCTCTTTCTTCTTCTCTCTGTTGTGCCTCAAGTTGCTTGTCTTCTATTTCACTAATCCCCTCTTCTCTCTGGCCTGTTCTATTAGCTAAGCTTGTTACCTCATTTTTCAGCTCGTGAATTGAGTTTTTCATCTCTGTTTGATTTGTTTTTATAGTTTCAATTTCCTTGGAAATATATTCTTTGTGTTCATCGAGTTGTTTTCTGAGCTCCCTAAATTGCCTTTCTGTGTTTTCTTGTATATCTCGGAGGATTTTTAGGATTTCTATCTTAAATTCTCTGTCATTTAGATCCAAGGTTTCCAATATATTAAATTTTTTCTCCATAGATTTTTCCTCATCTAGCTGTGTTACCTCTCTTTCTTTTGTATCCATGATATTCGATTTTCTCTTCCTTAATGGCATCTGAGGGTGGTTTGTTGATAGTATTAATGAGATTTAATAAAGAATAAAAAGTTGAAAAAATGAAAAATCGAAAAGAGTTGTTTTTTAAAAAAAATTAATAATAAAATAAAGAAAAAAAACATTATTTTCCCCTCCTTTTTTCCTCTCCTCTCCTCTCCCCTCTTTCTTGAGAAAATCTTGTGGTGAACTGTGAATTATATTGTACTAAATAGAACAAACAATGCCTATAATGGAGGGCCTGAATTGGGGAGAAGTAATAAAGGTGCAAAATAAATAAATAAATAAATAAATAAATAAATAAAAATAAAAGAGTGTATGGACCCACAAAAAGCAAATAAGAAAAAAATTTGCGTCAAAAATAAAATGATTTGCTTTTAGGTGTCTGTTGACTAAGAGTTATGATGAGAGGAATAAGAGGGAAACAGGAAAATGGGGTGACAAATTAAAAAATTACTATTGTATTTAGTGGAGCAAGAATTAGATAAAATTCCAGGGATGGGAGCACTGCTAGTGTTTTAAAAAGGTGAAGTAAAAACTCCCCAAAATGTCACAAATATAAGTTTGAGTCCCAGATAAGATATTGTTCGTTATTGAGGTTTGAGTGAGAGGAGACATAAAGGAGAAAGGAAGAAACTAATATAGAGGGAGAAAAGAAAGAGAGAAAGAGAAAAAAAAAAGAGGGAACCACTAAAAGAAGAAAAAAGAAAAAAAGAGGAGAGAGATAGAGTTAAGTGTTTTGGAGTGCAACCCTCATAGAGAGAAAGGAAGAGGAAAGAAAAGATAATGGGAGATGTAACACTTATGGGTAGTGTAGTTCAAAGAGAGGAGAGAATAAGACTGGCAGAGAGTTAAACGACCAAATTGGAGGAGGAAAAAAAAAATCAAGAATGAAGATAAAAGAAACAAATGAACAAATATAATAAAATGGGATAGGTTGTAAAGTCTGCAGATTATTGTTGATTTTGAGAGGTTATCTTCTTGCTTTTTCTTTTCTCTCCCTCTTCCTGGTCGGCGACTCTGTACCCCGGGTTCTGCCCCTTTGGCACACTCAGGTAGAGGTTTGCAGTTGATAAGTCTCTATGGTGATGTCGTGTATTGTGCTTCAGTCTAATTGGCAGTCGAGGCTCATTAGCATTTATTGGCTCCGCCAGTGAGAGAGTCCGAGTTCCTGGAGCCTTTCTCCTAGTCTTTCCTTCCTCAATTAATAGCCTGATAATCCAGCTATGGGGTTGCTGCTGCCTCTGCCTGGATAGTAAGAGGCTCAAAGAGCTGGCAACTCCCCACTCTATTCCCTCTCAGCACAGGGCTCTGGGTGAGGCTCAGTCAGTCAGAGCTGCTAGCATAACCAGGCGGGGCTTCCGCCCACTCAAAGACCTCTGGCTCTGCCACTCTGTGGGATAACATGGGCGAGCACTGCCGAGGCACTTGGAGGAATCTCTTGCCCACTGTCTGCGCGTGCAGACCAGGATATCAGGCTGGCTGCCTCACCCTCTAAGTGAAACTCCCGCCTGCACGGAAAAGTTGCAATGTTGGAATTGGCTCTCGCTCCGTCCCCGAGCGCAGCTTTTTCAAGGCATTGGGGCGGCCCGAGATTCCACTTTTGGCCCACACAAAGGACCCTGACTCTGCCCCTTTGTGGGATAACACGGGCGGGCACTGCCGAGGCACTCGGAGGAATCTCTCGCTCACTCTCCGTACGCATAGACCAGGATATCAGGCTGGCCGCCTCACCCTCTCAGTGAATCCCCTCCCGCATGGGAAAGTTCCAGCGTTATAATTGGCTCTTGCTCCCTCCCCATGCGCAGCTCCCTCAGGGTGCTGGGGCAGCCCGGATATTCCGCTTTCGGCCCACACAAAGGCCTCTGACTCTGCCTCTCTGTGTGATAAAACGAGCGCCCACTCCCGGGGCTTTGGAAGGAATCTCTCACCCACTATCTGCGCACGCCGACCAGGAGATCGGGGAAAATGGCTGCCCCACTTGTCTTTCTTTGTCTGGGTTTGGCGCGAGTGTTAGCTTGCATTGCCCGGGTTGCAACAGGAACAGTTTTTCCTCGGCTTGCATCTCTGTGCCACAGACTGGTTCGGCCATTTGTGCCGTGGCCTTGATCTATTCACCCCCTTTGCCCGCCTTAGTTTCTATATTCTTAGTTCCCAGTGAAAGCTGCCCTGTTTAGGTTAGTGAGGAAGGCGGAGCATTTCTTATTCCCTATTTCCTTCGGGGTTTGACTATATATTTAGCCAATTATTCACTCGACCATACCTTCAGGTGCATTGCAAAACATCTGGAAGCTCCAAGGATAGGTTTTTCTGTTTCTGGTTGAAGATCTTGTTGAGTTTTGGGGGAGATTTATTGGTATCGCTTCCTACCGCGCCATTACTCTGACATCATCACCCCTTTCCATTTTTCAATGAACAGAAATGAGATGCTGGGAACGTGCAGACAGCATTCATTTCAGCCCTGAATACATCTTACCATGAGAGCTTCACAACCCCGTACATGAGTCCTTTGGAATGCTTTTCCTGAGACTTCATAAAAGAAGAACATTTTCACCACAACAGTTTAACGTAAAAGAAATTTATTTCTCACTTACAACATGCCAACTTGGTGGAGAATTTTGTAAGGTGGAGGTGTGCTCTGTTTTACTCACACTTTCAGGGACTGAGGCTGATGGAGTCTGTGCCATCTTTTTGTATGGCTCCAAGGTCACCCTTGATGGCCACATAGATGGGAGGAAAGGCACTCCTGCTTTTATATAACTAAGGGTCAGAAGTGACACTAGTCATTTCTGACACATTCTGTTGGTATGAAATAGTCACATGGTCTAGCTACAGGGAAGCACGGCTAGAAAGTGTAGGTCTTGCTGGGCTGTCATCCCTTAGTAAGAGCTCTAACCCTGAAAGGAACATGGGTCTTTGGAAGGCAGTTATATCTGCCACATTGTTGACCTTGGGCAAGTTATTTTCTTTTCGGGAGCTCAGTTTCCTTACCTATAAATATGAACGATTAGTAGAATTCCCTCATCATTGTGGTCATGAATCAATGACTTGAAACATGCAAAGTGTGGGCTAGGACTAAGACAGACTAAGGACTCATAATATTAACTTTTTTTTATCATTCGTTGAGAATCCATTTTGGATAATATCAATATAATCCTCACCACCATCCATGACATGCAGATAATTATTACACCTGCCATACAGAGAAACAGGATAAAATTCAGAAAGGGAAAGTGAATGAGCTGTGGCCCCACAAGTAGAGAGCAACAGAATCAAGCTGAGTAGCCAACAGAAATGTACACCAAGAACTGTCAAACTTTTTACTAAGAAACCCCAAACCAACCTTTGCGATTGCCTAAGAGGAAGAGCTCCCAGGACAGTTACCTTAGCCTCCCGATTTCCCTCCCTGGCCGGGCCTCTGCCAGCCTTATCACTCTTATCCTCCACCACTCTCCCTCTTAGCCCCTACAGTCCAGCACTTGCTTGCTTTCTAAGCCTCACATACACCAAGTTTGATCCCATCTCAGGGGCTTTGCATCTGCTCTCACCTAATCCTAGAATACCCCTGCCACCTGTCTCTCATGACAGGCTTTTTTGTTTCACTCTGCTTGCAGCTCAAAGGATACCTCCTCCTCAGGCAGGCCCTCCCTGATCCCAGTTCAGTCACTTACATTCACATGACTTGTCCAACACCCAGCACCATTTAAGATTTGTTTGTGCTCACGTATTTTGTTTATTGTCTTTTCTTTCTCATTAGTCTGTGAGCACAACAAAGCATGGCTCTCGTTCTCTTGGTCTTCTGTATTCCCAGTGACGAGGACAGTGCCTGGCACAAAGTCTAGCCTTCGTACGTGTTTGTTGAGTAAAAGAAGACATTTAGTGGGTGACCTGTGACCCTATGTGCCTCTTTGTCAATCTTCTTTCCCTTCTACCTCCAGGGACCCTGTTTCAGGCCATGCATGACTTCAGAGGGCACCACTCACACACAACTCTGCAACTCATTGGGGAGATGACAGCATTTCAAGAGTGCACAACATATATAAATCTAGTGATGGCTCTGTTGCCATGTTTCCCTCCTCTTCATTCATTAATTCATCCATTCATTCATTCACTCTATCAGTAAATATCTACTGAACACTCATGATACACCAAGCTAATGATGCAGACAGTGCAGATAAAACACCTCTGGGCCAGTGTGGCAAATTTGGAACTTACAAACAAAATAAAAATAAAATGTATATCAATGTCAAAAACTAAACGTCATTTTGATGTAAATATTTATTTTGCGTTCTTCTCTATTGTTGTTCTCACCCTTTATTTTTATCTTTTGAGCCTCTGTGGTCACTGACAAATGCCCCTGGTCCTCCTATCCCGTGGGCTAAGCTGGTTTGCACACTCCTGCAAAACCAATTGTAAAATATTTAGACATTTGGGAATCTGGTTGTTAAACTGTTGATAGCTTCAAATACAGAGGCAGCAGGAATACTGGCACCATAGTAATAGCCCAACATTATGAGGCAAGAGCTATTGATGCTGTTTTATTGAAAACTCGTTTTCTAGCATTTTACTGTTCCCACCTGTTTCTAGCAGAGAAACTGCTTTATCAAGGAATACTCAAGGTCTCCCAGTGCTAGTCTGCCTCCCTCTGTCATACCTTAGCTCTCTCCTGGGCAGCAGGGACGACAGACTCTAAGCTAATGCTGTGCTGACAGGGGAGAGACAGAACAAGGAGAAGGAGTAGAAAAAGCAGGAGAAAGGGTATTGAAAAAAGGCATAAAAATGAAAACAAGAGGGTAAAAAAAGAGAAAGAAAGGAGAAGTAGGAATCTGTTGGGGGCTCAGCTTAGAGTAACAAAATCTTGGGAACCAGCCAAGACTCACCACGCAGTGTCCTCAAAGGCGGTTGGACCATCTCCCCACCTGGGGCCAGGAGGTGGAAAAGTTGCCATGAGAAATGAGAAATGGCCATCCAGAACCATGAAGATGATGGTTTGGGGACCCATACAGGAGACTGAGAGGAACGTAGGCTGTATGTGGACCAAAAGGAGTGATAGTCAGGATGCCCCAGCTTTTAACTGTTGAGATCTCTGGGGCCTGAATCCCGGGTCTTAGGGAAGAGAGACGCATGGAGTCTTTGGTCTGAGGGAAGAGGAAGGACTCAGGTTTCTCAGCCTTTAAGCTAGTTGGACTAAGGGAGTGGCTTCAGTGTCCTTTTGAAAGGATGTCTATTCCCCACCCCTTTCCTGTCTGCCTTGGGTAAGAGAAGCTATAAAAGGGCTCAGTTTTATGGGGGACAAAAAGAAAAAGCAAAAGAGTTCTATTTGCCTTGACCATGATACCGGCACTGCTGACAGCCGTCCTGGGCCTCACCCTGCAGGTGCCCTGTGAGTGAACACAACAACATGGGGTGGATTTCCCGGGAAGGTGAGCCAAGACAAATTTGCTGTTTCTATCTCAGGGGTGCAGGCCCTGACCTGTGCGTGGGGAACCCTGAAGTCTGGGAAGAACACAACAGAACTGCCCTTCCACTGGACGGCTGGCAAGGAGGTCTGCAGGGATGGCCAGGGTTGCCAAGACACGCTGATGCTCATTGAGAATGGTGAGAAGGGACCCAAGATCCCAACCCTGAGCCCCATCCTCACCTGTGCAGATATCCCTTCCCTGACCAGCCCTGCCAGCTTTCTCTGTGGAGAACCAGAGACACCTCTTCTTAGAGCAGGAGCTGTCCCTCCCACCAGCAGGTGCACGCCCTCAGTTGCCCAGTAGCCTCCTCTCCAGACTCTCACTACAGTCGTATCTTTCCTCTAGGACACTGGAGTCCTGATCCTCACCTGGTCTCTTTCTCTGTCACTTAGGACCCCAAGTGCTTCTAGTAATCAGCAAAGGCTGTACCCAGAGGAAGGATCAAGAGACCCAGGTCACCACGCATAGGGCAGGCCTTGGCCCCTCCGTCGTCTCCTATACACATGTGTGTCGCCACAATGATTTCTGCAATAACTTGTCCAGCACCCTAACTCTCGGGACTCTGCCTACTCTGCAGGTGCCGACAAGGAGGGAGAGGAGGAAAGGAGAGGAGAGGGGTGTGGGAGGACTGCATCACAGAGGGACTGTTCATTTAGACCCTTTCTGTCCCCTGGCCTGTCCACACTGCCCAGGGCTCCCTCCCCTTGCACAGCTCTGCTAACAGTGTGGCTGCAAACTGGACTGACTGCTCTGTTGAGTTCAACCCCCACCTCAGACTCTGGCGATGGATCAAACCTGGCCCATGCTCCTTTTTCTGTACAGCTGAGCTTGGCTCACTCATGTTTCACTTAGCGTTTATCACATCCCAGGATGGGGTTTCAGTAGTTAGTGCAGGACACACACAGAGGAGGCAAAGATTTCTTTTCCCTTTCCTTTTTTTTTTTAAGAAAAAGAGAGAAAAGGAAATTTTTTGTACCACTTGTTCAGGCATCCATTGGTTTTATGTTTGTATGTGTGCTGACTGGGGATTGAACCCACAACCTTGGTTTATCAGGATGACACTTTTGCCAACTGAGCAACCCAGCAGGGCCTGAGACATACTTTTTAAGATCAGTTTTCTGATGGGTTCTACCCTGCACACATTCACCACAGAGAAGGACCAGTCTGACAAAGTAACTCAGCAGAGGGAGACAAGTCTTTGTCCATCCCCTGGTCCCCACTCCATGATGTGAAACTGAGAAAGACACTTCAGGGCTCCATCAGGGCCTGGCCTGAGGAATCCTCACAGTGAAGTGAAGCTTGAGCAACCCCTCCCCAGACCTCTGTCCCAGGGATCCTGACTCTTAATTCCCCGGGAACCTGAGACAGGTTGGGTTTGGTCTCCTGGGAAAGGCTGACTGATACCAAGGTTTCCCAAGTGCCAAAGTCACAAACTCCTGAACTGGTCACCAGCCAGGGCTCAGCCCCCAGGAACCACATCTGGCCAGGGATGGAGCCTGGTCCTTCACCTGAGACTGGGCTGGGTGTGGAGAGCTCAATGGACCAGGTCACCAGGCCATTTGTGGACTACCCTAGGGGCCTTAGGAGAGTGTGGAGGATGGTCAGCATCCCCAGGTCGAAACAGGAAAGAGAAGTTCCAGCAGCTTCCTGCCCACCAAGGATCAGGCCTGGGGATTCTGTCTGCAGTCGATCAATGACAAATGCCTTTTATTTGAGCAGCTCTTGTACCCCGAAACTTAAGTCACTGCTGTGAATATTTTATGGTTAGTATACAGATAACCTGGAAGCCAAATGGTCTTTTTTTACTGAGAGGAAATTGAGGCACAAGTTGATACTGCCGCTAAAGAAAAGTCACACAGGCCAAGAGCAGATGGTCAGTCTTCAGCCATTGCCTTGTTCCCTCCTTCACCCTATGGGGCTTATTTAGTGTCTGTGGATCCCTGGACCAACCATTGGTTCAGACCGTTTTTATTTTAGGTATCCTCAGCTCGTAGGGATGAATTCTGGTCTGGATAGTGACAGAAAATGGAGAATTAATCTGTTCTGACTCTAGAACCAAATTTCCTGCAGTTACAATCAGAGTCGGTGCTGGGAGCACCTAGGCCTCTCATTCAGGGGGCCGATCCACACCTCCCTGCCCTGGACTTGAATCCCTTCCTTCTTGTTTCCTGCTGTGTGAGTGTCACTGCCACTGGACAGAAAGGAAAGAACTGTGCTCCCCACTCTCTACCTGCAACCAGCTCAGGGACAACATGTAACAGACACTCAGTTGCTTTTGATGAATTAGGAGGAAATAAATGGTGATTGAATGAATGAATGATCCAAAATCTATTCAGAGACTGGAATTGGATATAGAATTCTTGCAAATTTGGCCACATGGGACAGGTGTTCTGTCCCTCCAGGGATGAGACCCATTTCTCAGATGCCTTTCTGCTCTCTAGAGAAATATTCTTCCCTGAAATTGCTCCTATTCTTAAGTATGAATAACAATTTTTACATATGCCAGAATTTTATTTTTTTTTCCAAATTTTTATCACATAACCACCAACCATAAATGGTCCAAAAGAGGCAAATTTCAGAAAGTCCATCTCCCCTCTTTCCAACCATCCCCTCATCTGCATTTGCAGAAGCCCTCACCTGTCCTCAGCAGAGAAAGAATGACTTTAATGCCCATGTGCAGATCACATGGTTCTGCCGCCACAATCAGCTCCTCTTGTCCCCTGGACTTTCCTAGCTCGTTTCTTGAGCTCTGCTCTATATTACTGGCTCACTGGCTCATGTTCAGTCACCTTGCTTTCAGAGCACGTGACCCACCCCTTGCCCCTGGCACCTGAGTAATCAGCTGAACACCAGCTTGCTCCCTCTCCCCATGTGTTATTTCTGTTGGAACCCCAGGCTCGAGGGTGTCGTAGGAAATGGTGCCTCACAGATACACCCCAGATCTGGGCAATGGAGGCTGTGCAGCTGGATGGGATGGTACCTGGTCAGCATAGTGGTCAGTGGACAGTGAAGAGCCAGTGTGTGAAATGATCTCTGACTCCCTATCCTATGTCTTTCCATAACCAAACCCTGATACTTAACTGACAGCTGAGAAATTCTGTGTTTTCCTCCAGATATAGGGCTGGAGGCCTTACGTTCTCTGAGCGCTCAGATCCCCACGCATCTGTCTTGAGATACACGGATCTGCCTTATTTTTTAAGGACTCAAGTTGCCTGAGAGGCAAGAGATGCCAACTGTGATTGAAGAAGCCTTTAGAAAAGTCAAAAAACAACAGGAGGCCATCTCTCTCCTTCCTCCACAGCTGAGTTACCCAAACTCAACATCACAAGCAAGAAGTTCAACCCTGAGAGTTTTGATTTCTCTTTTCCTAATGATAGTCATGCTGAGTATCTTTCTGTGCTTATTGGCCATCTGTATATCTTGTTGGAAAATTGAGTATTCAAGACCTTCACCTATTTTTCAATCAGGTATTTAATTTTGTTATTGCTGAGTTTGAGGTTGTTTGGATATTCTGGATATTAACCTCTCATCTTATTTATAATTTGCAAAATATAGCCTTGCATTTCATAGGTCATATTTCATTCTGTTGGGTCCTTGATGAACAAAGCTTTTCATTTTGAAAAAATCTTATTTATCTAAATTATTCTTTCTTTCTTGCCAGTGTTCTTAGTGTCATATTCAAAAACTTATTGCCAAATCCAGTGTCATAACACTTTCTTCTATATTTTCTTCTAAGAGTTTTATAGTGTTATAGCTTACCGTTGGGATTTGATCCATTTTTACTTAACGTTTGTTTATGGTATAAGGAAAGCTCCACTTGATTCGTTTGCATGTGGATATTGCTGTTCAGCACCATTTCTTGAAAAGACTGTGATATCTCCACTGAACAATCTTGACTTTATTGTTGAAATATTTGATTGTGTCTTCTGATGATAAAAGATTTTAAGTCAGTGTCACACTATTGGTTACTTAGGCTCTATAGTAAGATTTGAAATGAAGATTTCTAATTTCATTCTTTTTTTTAAAATACTTGCAACGATTAAGTGTCCATTGAAATTCCATAAAAACTTTGGATGGGTTTATTTATTTTCACAACGAAGTCAATGGGATTTTGATAGGGATTGTATCAAATGTGTAGTTGGGGTCTTTCGATCCATGAACATAGATGTTTTTCTTTCTAGTTGTTTCTTCTTTACTTTCTTTCAGAAACACTTGGTAGTTTTCAGTGTGTACATCTTCTACTTCCTTGGTTCAGTTTATTCCTAATATTCTCTATTGTTTTCTGATCCTGTTATAGTGGGACTGTTCCTGGTTTCATTTTGAATTTGGTCATTGTTGTTGCAAAACAATAGAAATGATGCTGAGTGTTCATTTTTATCTCCTGTGACTTCACTGAATTTCTTCTAATAGTCTTTGTGTGTGGTGGGGGTGCAGAATCTTTAAGGTTTTCTATATATAAGATTATGTTGTCTGTTAGACGAGAGAATTTTTTTCTTTATTCCCAATTTGGATACCTGTAATTTCATCTTCTTGTCTAATTGTTTTGCCCAAACTTCCAGTATTATGTGGAATTAGTGCAGAAATCAGCATTGTTGACTTTTTTCACAATCTTATTGTTTTTGAAGTTTCTCTATAAATTATTGTTTTAGCTGTGAGATTTCACATATGATCTTTCTTATATCAAGTAGTTTTGTTCTATCTCTACAGTCACTGCCTTTTGTTACAAACATAACCTCTTCTCCCTAGAGATTTATTTCACCATGATATTCAATCTACAGGCTAGGAAGTAAACTGCAATTCAGAATGAAAGATATTTTGGATGAAACTTCTCCAAGTCAAGGTCATAAAGTCTGTGTGGATCATCTTTATTGCCTAATAAATTATGTAACAACAAGTTAACATCTTCCCTCTTACTGTAAAGTTCCTTTGGCTCTAGAGGTGCTGAGAGGTGGCAAGCCGGTCTTTCCCAGCATACACAGAAGTTTACATGAGGAGAGGAACCTGATCTTTTTTGAATTCAAAGAAAGTTCTAGGAAAGGATCAATGAAAGCTCACAAGAGGAAAATTCCCTGTGATGATGATGTGATAAGATACCCAGGTTGAAATGGAGTAAAGACAACCTCTTTAACAAATGGGGTTGGGAAAATTGGCCAGCTACCTGCAAAAAAATGAAATTAGACCACCAGCTTACCCCACTCACAAAAATAAACTCAAAATGGATAAAAGACTTAAATGTAGGCCGTGAAACCATAAACATTTTAGGAGGAAACATAGGCAGTAAGCTCTCGGACATCTCTTGGAGCAATATATTTGCTGATTTATCGATTTATCTCCACGGGCAAGTGAAATAAAAGACAGGATAAACAAATGGGACTATATCAAACTAAAAAGCTTTTGCACAGCTAAAGACAACAAGAACAGAATAAAAAGACAAACCACACAATGGGAGAACATATTTGATAATACGTCTGATAAGGGGTTAATAGCCAAAATTTATAAAGAACTTGTAAATCTCAACACCAGGAAGACAAACAATCCAATCCAAAAATGGGCCAAAGAGATGAATAGACACTTCTCCAAAGAGGAAATACAGATGGCCAATAGACATATAAAAAAAATGCTCAACATCACTAATCATTAGAGAAATGCAAATTAAAACCACAATGAGATATCACTTCACACCAGTCAGAATGGCGCTCATCAACAAAACAACACAGAATAAGTGCTGGCCAGGATGTGGAGAAAAGGGAACCCTCCTGCACTGCTGGTGGGAATGCAGACTGGTGCAGCCACTGTGGAAAACAGTATGGAGATTCCTCAAAAAACTGAAAATCAAACTGCCTTTTGACCCAGCTATCCCACTTTTAGGAATATACCCCAAGGACACCATAGAATGGCTCCAAAAGGAGAAATGCACCCCCATGTTTGTGGCAGCATTGTTCACAATAGTGAAGATCTGGGAACAGCCCCAGTGTCCATCAGAGGACGAGTGGATTAAAAAGCTTTGGTACATATATACTATGGAATACTACTCAGCCATAAGAAATGATGACATCGGATCATTTACAATAACATGGATGGAACTTGATAACATTATACGGAGTGAAATAAGTAAATCAGAAAAAAACTAAGAACTATATGAATTCATACATAAAAGGGACATAAAAATGACACTCAGAGACATGAACAAGAATGTGATGGCAACAGAGGTGGGAGGTAGGGGGAGGGGGGATGCGGTGAAGACGGAGAGCGGGGTTGAGGGAAGGGAGGGGCACAAAGAAAACCAGATAGAAGGTGACAGAAGACAATTTAACTTTCGGGGAGGGGTACACAGCACAATCAGATGTCAAAATAGTCTAGAGATGTTTTCTCTCAACATATGTACCCTGATTTATCAATGTCACTGCATTAAATTTAATAAATAAATTAAAAAAAAAAAGATACACAGGTTGAAAAGGGTTTCCCTGTACTGATACTACAAAGATATCCATGGGAATAGGTCAAGGGTCACCCTGGGGTTATCTGGATTCAGAGGGGAGACTGAGCCCTTTTCTTACACACTGTCACCTGAACAAAGAAAATCCTCCTTCTGCAGAGGTCAGGACAAGACCCCTGTGAACTTTACAGAGCTCTCTGTGGAGTGTGAATGACTGATATCACTGATGTGTTCCCATTCATTTATCTTTGCCTTCACTTCTCTTGCCTTTGGAGTCAAATTCATAAAATGCTTTTTAAAACCCAGGTCCATGAGTTTAGTACCTATGTTTTCTTCTATGTACTTATTGTTTCAGGTCTTATATTGAGGTCTTTGATCCATTTTGAATTAATTTTAGTACAAGAGGACAAATTGTAGTCGAGTTTCATGCTTTTGCATGTGGCTCTCCAGTTTTCCCAGCACCATTTGTTGAAGAGGCTTTCTTTCCTCCATTGTGTGCTGTTGGCCCTTTAATTGAAAATTACGTGACTATATCTATGTGGTTTTATTTCTGGACTTTCTATTCTGTTCCATTGGTCTGAGTGTCTATTTTTCTGCCAATACCATGCTGTTTAGATTGTCGTGGCTCTATAATATAATTTGAAGTCAGGTATTGTAATGCCCCCAGCTTCATTCTTTTTCTTAAGATTCCTTTGGCTTTTTGGGGTTTTTTATAGTTCTATATAAATCTGATGATTTTTTGTTCCATTTCTTTAAAAAATGTCATTGGAATTTTGAAGGGAATTGCATTAAATTTGTGTATTGCTTTGGGTAATATGGTCATTTTGATTATATTTATTCTTCCTATCCAAGAACAGGAAATATTTTTCCATTTCATTGTATCTTTTACAATTTCCCTTAACAATGTTTTGCATTTTTCATTATATAGGTCCTTTACATTCTTTGTTATGTTTATTCCTAGGTATTTTTTACTTTTTTGTTGAAACCGTGAAGGGGATTATTTTTTTTAGTTCATCTTCTAATGTTTTATTGTTGGCATACAGAAAGTCTATGGAGTTATGTATATTAATTTTGTATCCTGCAACCTTACTGTATTGGTTTATTATTTCTAGTAATCTTTTTGTGGAGTCTTTGGGGTTTTCTATGTATAGGATCATATCATCTGCAAAAAGTGAAACCTTTACTTCTTCTTTTCCGATATGGATGCCATTGATTTCTTTATCTTGTCTGATTGCTCTGGCAAGAACTTCTAGCACCACGTTAAATAAGAGTGGAGAGAGTGGACAACCCTGTCTTGTTCCTGATTTAAGGGGAAAAGTCCTCAGTTTTATGCCACTTAATATGATGTTAGCTGATGGTTTATCATAAATGGCCTTTATCATGTTGAGATATTTTCCTTCTATACCCATTTTGTTGAGTGTTTTAAACATAAAATTTGTTGTATTTTATCAAATGCCTTTTCTGCAGCTATTGATAGGATCATGTGGTTTTTGTTCTTTGTTTTGTTGATATGGTGTATTACGTTAACTGTTTTACGTATGTTGAACCATCTTTGAGATTCTGGGATGAATCCCACTTGATCATGATGTATTATTTTTTTAATATATTGTTGTATTCAGTTTACTTGTATTTTGTTTAGTATTTTAGCATCTGTATTCATTAGAGATATTGGTCTGTAGTTTTCTTTTTTGTGCCGTCCTTGCCAGGTGTTGGTATGAGGGTTATGTTGGACTCATAAAATGTGTTTGGAAGTATTGCTTCTTCTTCTTTTTTAAAAGACTTTGAGTAGAATAGGAACCAAGTCTTCCTTGAATGTTTGATAGAATTCACTAGTATAGCCGTCTGGCCCTGGACTTTTATGTTTGGGGAGGTTTTTAATATTTTTTTCTATTTCCTCCCAGCTTATGGGTCTGTTTAGGCTTTCTGCTTCTTCATGACTCAGTTTAGGAAAATTGTATTGTTCTAGGAATTTATACATTTCTACTAGATTGTTGAATTTGGTGGCATATAGTTTTTTGTAGTATTCTACAATAAATCTTGGTATATCTATGATGTCTGTGGTGATTTCTCCTCTTTCATTTTGGATTTTGTTTATATGAGTCCTTTCTCTTTTTTCCTTGGTGAGTCTTGCCAAGGGTTTGTCAATTTTGTTGATCTTTTCAAAGAACCAGCTCCTTGTTTTATTAATTTTTTCTATAGTTTTTCTGTTCTCTACTTCATTTATTTCTGCTCTGATTTTTATTATCTGTTTCTTCGGCTGGTTTTCGGTTGTCTTTGTTTTTCTTTTTCTAGTTACTTAAGGTGTAAAGTTAAGTGTTTTACTTGGGCTCTCTCTTGTTTGTTCATATAGGCCTGAAGTGATATGAACTTGCCTGTTATTACTGCTTTTGCTGCATCCCCGAGATTCTAATATGTTGTACTTTCCTTTTCATTTGTATATATCTTTTGATCTCTGTGCTTATTTCTTCTTTGACCTACTCATTTTTTAAAGTATGTTGTTTACTTTCCACATTTTTGTGGGGTTTTTTACCTCTTTTTTGCCGTTGAATTCTAGTTTCAAGGCTTTATGATCAGAAAATATGCTTGGTACAATTTCAATTTTTCTGAATTTGCTGATGCTATTTTTGTGGCTCGACATATGGTCAATTCTTGAGAATGTTCCTTGTACACTAGAGAAAAATGTATACTCTGTCGCTTTGGGATGAAATGTCCTGTCAATGTCTATCAAATCCAATTGCTATAGTGTTTCATTTAAGGTCAATATTTCTTTATTGATTTTCTGTTTGGATGAACGATCTTGAGCCATCAGTGGTGTACTGAGGTCTCCAAGTATGATTGTATTTTTGTCAGTTTTTGTTTTTAGGTCAGTCAGTAGCCGTCTTATATATTTTGGTGCTCCTTTGTTTGGTGCATATATATTAAGAAGTGTTATGTCTTCTTGACTCAATGTCCCCGTAATCATTATGAAATGACCATTTTTGTCTTTGATTACTTTTGTTGTATTGTATTCAGAATTGTTAGATATGAGTAATACTACACTTGCTTTTATTCGGATGTTATTTGCTTGGAGTATTGTTTTCCAGCATTTCACTTTGAATTTGTTTTTATCCTTGTTGCTTAGATGTGTTTCTTGTAGACAGCATACAGTTGGATTTTCTTTTTTAATCCATTCTGCTACTCTGTGTCTTTTTATTGGTGAGTTTAATCCATTTACATTTAGTGCAATTATTGATACTTGAGGGTTTCCTCTTGCCATTTTATATATTGCTTTCTGTTAGTTTTGTATCTTGTTTGATTCTTCTCTTTTGTTTTTCTATCGTTTGTTTTTGTTTGGTTGTAATCCATACTTCTTTACTCTGTTAATACCTTTTTTTAGTCATGTGCTTCTGTGGTGGTTTTTTCAGGGGTGGTTACAATTAAGTAATGAAAAGGGTACCTACCATTCTCATTGTAGTACACTATCTTCTGAATGCTTCTGCGCTCCATCATCCTTTGCTACTGTTAATCTTTGTCCTCTCTTCTTTTTTTGTTTTTGTCGTCACAGTTTAAATTTGGTTTTATCATGTTCTTAGTGGAGCTTTTACTTGTGGTTTTATTTTGTTTTTTTGTTTGTATTTGGTTGGAAAACCCCCTTTAGGATTTCCTTAAATTGAGGTTTTTTGATGATAAATTCCCTCATTTTTTCTGTATCTGTGAATGTTTTTATTTCTCCTTTGTATTTGAAGGATAGCTTTGATGGGTATTGTATTCTTGGCTAGAAGAACCTCTCTTTCAGGACTTTAAATATTGGGGTCCACTTTCTTTTAGCTTGTAGAGTTTCTGCTGAGAAATCTGATGATAATCTAATAGGCCTTCTTTATATGTTGTATTCTTTTTTTCCCTGGCTGCCTTGGGAATTTTTTCTTTGTCATTGGTTTCTGCCAATTTCACTATGATCTGCCTGGGAGTAGGTTTGTTGGGGTTAAGATAACTCAGTGTTCTGTTTTCTTCTTGAATTCAAGGCTTTAGTTCTTTCCACAGACTTGGGAAGTTCTTATCTATTATTTGTTTGAATTTGTTCTCCATTCCATTTTCTCTCTCTTCTCCTTCTGATATACCTATTATTCTTATATTACTCTTTTTGATGGAGTCAGACAATTCCTGTAGAGTTTCCTCATTTTTTTTAAATTTGTAAGTCTCTCTCCTCTTCTCTCTGTTGTGCCTCAAGTTGCCTGTCTTCTATGTCACTAATCTGCTTTTCTATCTGGCCTGTTTTATTAGCTAAGCTTATTACCTCCTTTTATAGTTCAAGAATTGATTTTATCATCTCTGTTTGATTTGTTTTCATAGTTTCAATTTCCTTGGTAATGTATTCTTTGTGTTCATTGAGTTGTTTTTTGTGCTCCCTAAATTTCCTTTCTGCGGTTTCTTGTATATCTCTGAGTATTTTTAGAATTTCTATTTTAAATTCTCTGTTATTTAACTTTAAGGTGTCAATCTATTAAATTGTTTTTCTATACATTTTTCCTCATCTATCTGTGCTACATCTGTCTTTTGTATCCATGATATTCTATTTCTTTTTCCTTAATGGCATCTAGGGCATCTTTCTGCCAGCCAATATAGGGTGTACTACATCTCTGTTGTATAGCCATGGTATTCAATTTCTTCTTCCTTGATGACACTTGAAAGTGGTATTTTTAGGAACTCTACGAGAAAACATCTTAAAATGGAAATTGAAGCTGAAAATATAAAATTTTAAAGAATAATGACAAGTAAGAAAAAAACCACAATGAATAAAGAGAAAAACAAAAAAAAATCAAAATAAAAAAACACTCACAAAAAGTAAGAATACAAATATAAAAATAAAACAAAAGAAAATTAAAAAAGAAAAGGAGAAAAAAGATAAAAAGAGGGAAAAAAAGATATTTTATTTTAGAAAGGTCTTTCTTTTTTCTTCCAATAGGTGCTTCTGTACTACAACTTCAGCTCTATGAAACTCTGAGACTGACACTGCTGAGATGTTGCTGTTGCAATGATATAGGGAGGGCTACAGTAATAGGCAGGGCTGCAGTAGCGCTGGTAGATGGGGCATTTTGTAAGGACTTGCAGGCTTTATGGCTTTAGCAATGGTGATCTCAGGTACAGGCACTCCTCCGCATGTGTCAACACACCAAGGGACCAGACAGAGGGCTCCTCTGTTCTTCCGGGGAGAGAAGCTCTGCAGAGTTAGCTGTGGGGTCTGCCTCTGCCACTCTCTGTATCCGACGAGGTGAAGGAGGCGGGATCTGGGCAGTAGAGGTCCTCACTTTGGATTTATTAATCTCTGCAAAATGTGGGGGCTGTCCACAGACCACAGGACCACTTGCTGTGACCCCTCATTCTGCCACCACTTTGGGACAGTCTGTGCTTCCCTCCTCTCCAGAACCCCAGCTGACAAAAACCCAGACAATTGGGCCTCTTTCCTCTCTGGATCCAAGCACAAGTGTATCTTATTTTCTGATCCCCTTCTCAACCCTTACTACCTTTAGTTCATTTGGTGCCCAGATCTTTCAGGCATATCTGCAAGCCCAGCTTCGGTTGCTTTGTGGCATGATAGCTGTTTAATTTGTTGGAATTTCAAGGGGTGAGGTAAGGGTTATCTCTCACACTGCCATCACTTTCAGCACAACCCAGTGAAGTTCTTTTTAACCGAAAATTGTGTTTCTGAGATACATATATTCATCTAACTTGGCATGTGTGGTTTAATTTCTCTTATAGCCATCACTATAACGTTTTTACATTTCCCAAGGAAAGACGCATTTATTAAATACAGGCTTATTAACTGTCTACTGGACAGGATCTGGATATTTTGAAAGGAAAAGGTCCTTACACAGCTAAAGGTATAGTAACCTTTACAAAAAGCAATGTCTGTACAGTTAATAAAGAGACACAGTTGTTTCATTTTTTTAATGACAAACTCATTACTCATAAAACTGAATATTGCATTTATAATAAACATGATTATTTTATAGTTTGAAAATACCATATAATCTTATTTTAATGAATTACCTTATTAATTATAGAAGACAAAAATGTCATTTATTAAAAATAGTTCATTATATTTTTAATAAAAATACTTTTATATTAAAGATAAGGCAATTATGTTTAAAGCCAAGATTATAAAACAAAACTATGAATGTACCTTAAAAGCTTGTTTATCTAGAAAGCATGAGAAAGTCCATAAATTATACACATAAACTAATAAATATAATCAAGCTATTGTCGAGGTGACCACCCAAATCAGGAGACAGTTCATTGCCAGCATTCAGAAACACTTCTGTGTATAATCATGGCCATTATCTTTTTTCCTGAACCCAGCACTGATAATTCCATGAATTCATGGTCATTTCTCCTATATATTTAATTTTCTCAACTACACTTTTTCTACAGATTGGGATGTAAAGTTTCTCTCCTCCACCTCACAATAATGGATATAATACTCAAGTACCAACTTTTCTTCAATCTTCTACACTCTATTATTTTGTAAGTGTCAAGCCCATGGTGGCAAGCAGGGGGACATTGTTTTAATTCCCTTAACTATACTTTTATTGTGGTAAAATACACATAAGTAAAGTTTGTCATTGTAACCATTTTAAGAGCACCATTCATTGGCATTAAGTGCATTCCTAAAGTTAAGTATCCAAAACCAATGTTTAGTTCCAGTGTAATATTGTCATTTAAACATTTCAGGTCAATCTGATTTTACAGATATTGTGTTCAATTTGTAAGCAATAGTTAATTCACAGCCATTGCTATGGTTTGCAAGACATCACCTAAAAAAGATGTTATGTTTAAACATTTTGCTGCCAATTGGTTATAGAGAACAGTAGACATCTCATCTACTACAAATACAGGCAGTCTTTCAATTAGTAATTAGACGTGTAATTTACAAAGAGTATTGATTCTTTCTTTGGCCATATCATTAGTTTCTTAAGAATAGCCTTATTTTATATATGAGAAATAAAGGAATGCTGTCTATTAAAAGTTTTTCTAGCATTATATTAAGATATGAAACAATTGAACGCTTGAGAAACACAATGTGTGTCTTCTTGTTTCAGTCCCAGTTATAACTTCATTCCCAGAGATTCAGCTATAAAAGAAGTCTGGAGATATGCCAGCTCTTCCCACAGGGCAGATGTGCTCCTTCCTGGTCAATGAGCGTGTGCCATGCGACCCAGCACCATGTACCATTGTATTCATCACCCTGCAGCCACACCAGCAGGTGTGCAAGTCAGTAGTGCAAATATCTAGGGCCCAAGAGGTACGGGGGATGCTCCAGAAGTGGAGGAGAACAGAAATAGGTCCAGATAAGCAGACAGCACTTTATTGATGAGGTTAACAGGTCTTGAAAAGCATGGGACATAGAAAAGCTTTCTCATATGAACTCTGAAGATTTTTTAAAAACTTTATTTACAAATTTGAGACAGAGAGAAAGGTGGAGAGGAGTAAGAAGCATGAACTCCTGTTGCTTCGCATAGTGCCTTGACCATGCATGCCCTGGATTTCAAACCAGGGATCTCCCAGGTCAACACTTTATCCATTATGCCACCACAGGGCAGGCTGAAGTTTGAGCTCTTTTAAGTCTTTTTATACATGGTAGGCTGAATAATGGTCATAAGATATCCAGAGTCTCATCCTGGAACCTGTGATTGGCCCTTTTACATGAGAAATGGGACTTTATAGATGTGAAGTTAAGGTTATTGAGATCAGGTGATTGTATTAATTGAATGTAATCACAGTGTGAATAGGAGACAAGTACAGGCCAGAGTGAAAAGTGACAGGAAGACAAAGACAGGAGCAGAAAAGGCTCCTTGATGCTGCACAAGGTGCAAAAAAGGAGGACTACTTCCGAATCTGGAGAAAGGAGACGCTTCTCCCCACAGCCTGCAGAGAGCGCACAATTGCAAGTGCCTTGTATCTTCCCAATGAAGGCCATGCAGCCAAGGCAACATTCAAATGCCAAATACACATCAAAAAGTTTATATTCCAAAATGTTTTCACATTGAGGCAGAAACTGCTTATCAAAGTTTCCTTTTCTTGCAGGCACAGGACAGTATTTTCAGCCTGCCAGGGAGGTGTCTCAGTGGATAGATTGTCGGATTTGGATGAGAAGACCCAGGTTGGAAGACCCAGGTTTGAAACTCCAAGGTCACTGTCTTGAGAGCAGGCTCATCTGGTTTGAGCAAGGCTAACCAGTTAAGCCCAAAGTTGCTGGCTTGAGCAACTCGGTCTGCTGTATATAGCCCCTCAGTCAAGGCATATATGAGAAAGCAATCAATGAATAAGGTGCCACAACGAAGAACTTATGCTCATCTCTCTCATCTTTCTGTCTGTCTGTCTGTCCCTACCTGTCCCTCTCTCTGTTTCTGTCACACACACAAAAAAAATAAGACAGTATTTTTATTTATAAGTAATATGATCTGAGCCATCAGCTTCAAATAAAACAAAGACTGAGGCACAGAGAGTATCAGGTGTAGCTCAAAGATGGAGGTGGAGGTCTCATAACCAACACAGAGGAAGCATGTCCTCTGATAAACAGTCGCCGCCACTAGGGGGCGCTCAGGGTTTGGGGCAAGAATGGAAGTCTAGCGAGTCCCTGTGAGGACAGCCCACTGGGGAATGAGGACTGAGTGAAGGCAGCTGGATGTGTTGGGGCTGCCTGTACAGGGTAGGGGGTGTCCCTAGGGCAGGAAACTGAATGGATGGGCAGACACCAGCCTCTAGGACACAGAGTACCCCATGAGGACAGGTCAACAGAGGAGCAGAAGCACACAGGCCGAGAGGAGACAGAATCCGGCAGGAACTAGGAGTCTAGAGCCAGAGAGGTGCCAGGTGTCGAGACAGGTAGAAAAAAGGTTAGAACCAAGGGTCTAAGGGTCTCCTGTCCAGCGAAGGTAGGCCTGAAGGAGGGGCAGTTGTGAGGGTTTCAGAGTTAGAGTTGTTCGGGACCAAACACCGGCCAAGCAGGGGCAATGAGTATCGGCATGCGGGTGAGACGTGTGTGGAGGGACCGCGGGTGCAGGATGAGTGCAGGGTCTCCAGTGTCCCACTCAGACCTAGTGAGCCAGGAGTGTGACTCTCAAAGTGTGGCTGGGGTCCTCCCATTGAAGCGTCAACCTGCAGTGTTAGAGCAGCAAATCCGCCACCATTACACCCGCTGGTCCTGTGGCTGAAATTACAAGATTGCATAAAATATGGAAGAGATGAAAAGAGAAACAGATAGAAGCTCAGGATCGGGTGAGGAGGAGCCTGGGTGGGCAGTGTGAGAGGGAGAATAGAGGGAGGTCAAGGGTTCAATGACCTTGGAGTGCATGGAGCTCCCAAAAGAGAAATAAAGATAAAACCCTGGAGGACTTGGGCGCATGGCAGAGGGAGGGTATCTTTACATCCTCAGCGCCATTTCCACAGTTTTCTTCAAACTTTAAAGGATCTCAGTAGTATACTGCTGTTCAAAACACTAATGCAAGTTTGCCCGTGGAGGACAATTTTCCCAGAACAGCAGGTTTGATGTTAAACCCTCTAAGACTTATAAATTGTGTACAAGTCAAAGATTTTTCACTGTCATTTATGTGGAGGCTCCAAGAGAACAAATGGACATCAGGACAGAATCTCTTTGTGGTTTTTTTACAAAGTGACAAGGCTTTTACTGTTGCTTAGAGGTTCACATTTACATGCATTGTTTTGAATGAGGAGGCACAGTTCCAGGTCAGTCCAGGAGAAGTGTCCCCAGTGAAAGATCGCTCCCTGCACATCCCCTCCTCTCCATGGTCTCTCTGACCCATGCAAGGATGTTTTGGCCTCTAGGACTTCAGAGATCTGTCACCATCCTGTGTGCCCACACATGAGTACCCTGAAGGGCAGCCCCTGGGTGCTGAGCGCTCATACCACTGACAGATGGTAATACTGGAGTTTACTGAGACACAGGCTGCAAGGTTACCAAGGAAACAGAAGGTCAATTCTACATACCCGGGACAGGTGAATCCAGCTTGCGGGCCATGGCCAGAGGATGTGTGTCAGGTTCAGAAACTCTGGTAAGAAAACTTGGCTCTTACAGAAATGCTAATATAAACTACAATAAAAATCCTCAAAGCAGAATTACCATATGAACCAGCAATTACACGTCTTGTTATTTATCCAAAGAAAACATAAACAGGCCTGACCTGTGGTGGCGCAGTGGATAAAGCCTCAACCTGGAACACTGAGGTTCCCGGTTTGGAACCCTGGGCTTGCCCAGTCAAGGCACATATGGGAGTTGGGTGTTGATGCTTCCTGCTCCTCTCCCCTTCTGTCTCCCTTCTCTCTCTCTCTCTCCCTCTCTCTCTCTTTCTCTTTTCTCTCTCAAATGAATAAATAAAATCTTTAAAAAATTAAAAACTAAAAAAAAAAGAAAACATAAACAGTAATGCAAGAAAAAATATGCAGCCCTATCACCAGTGCAGCTTTGAAAATTATGGGAGCCACGTAGATGCCCATCAATAAATTAGTGTATAAAGAAGTGTGATGTATATTAAATATATATGTATATATAAAGAAATAAATGGAATATTAGTCATAAAAAAGAGGAAAATCTTACCTTATGCAATAGTATGAATGGACCTAGAGATCATTATGCTAAGTGAAATAAAACAGTCAGAAAATGACAAGTACCATATTATTTCATTCCTATGTGAAATGTGATGACCAAAATAATCTAACACCAGAATAGAAGCAAACTCACATAGAGAGCAGGCTGACATCTGTCAGTGTGGGGGCATGGTGAGGGAGGTGGAGGAATAGAGAGAAACAGGACACAAAGAACTCATGGACAAGAACAAAGGTGTGGTGATGGCCGGGGGAAGGGATGTGGAGGATGGTGTAGGGGGGATAAATGGTAATGGAGAAACACTTGACTTGGGAAAGGGGTGAACACACAACATGTTGTACAGAGATGTGTTGTAGAATTCGTCACCTGAAGCCTCTATAAGTACAATTATTTTAACCAGTATCACCCCAATATAATTCAAGTAAATTGAAAAAAGAATAAAATCTCGGTATTTGTGACACAATGAATGGTTCTGGAGTGTGTTATATTTAAAGAAATAAATCAGAATGGGAAAAACAAATACTGTATAGGATTACTGTATATGGAATCTAAATAGCAAGGCAAATGAAAAAACAAAGCAAAGACAGGCTCATATTTATGGTGGCTTCCAGATACGTGTGTGTGGGGGTGTTAAAAGTAGGAGAAGGGGATCAAAGGGTGCACACTTCCAGTTATGAAATAAATAAGTCACCTTGTCAGTGTAGCTCTGTTTGTTGGAGTGGCTTCCCATTACTCCAAGGATGTGGGTGCTATCACTCATCAGAGCACATACAAGCATCAATCGATGAATGCATAAATAAATGGAACAACAAATCAATGTATTTCTCCTCCTTTCTCTCTCTCTAAATTAATAAAATGTAAATAAAATACAATAAGTCACTGAGGTTTTCCAAATGATACAAAGAATGAAGTCAAGAATATTTCAATAACTTTGTATTTGGCGACAGAGGGTGGTATTGATGACTTTATAGTGGATATACATATCAAGTCACTATTTTGTCTACCTGAAACTAATAGGATATTGTAAGTTAATTATACTTCATCTTTAAAAGACTTAAAAACACAATGAGATCACGTTTCATACCCAGTAAGATGGCTATTAGCAAAAGCAGAAAATAACAAGTGTTGGCAGCAATGTGGAGAGGTCTGAATGTTTGTGCTCTGTTGGTGGGAAAGGATAATGGTGCAGCCACTTTGGAAACCAGTGTGGTGGTTCCTCAAAAAGTTAAATATAGAACTACCACGTAAGCCAGCAATTCCATTTCTGTCTATATACTCAGAATATTTGACATCAGGGTCTCAAATAGATATTCATACATCCATGTTCATAGAAGCTTTTTTTCACAATAATTGAAATGTGAATTCAGCCCTACTGTTCATCCATGGATGGGTGGGTAAGAAAAATGGAGTATAAACAGACAATGGAATATTCATCCTTGAAAACAGGAAATTTTGTAATATCCTACAAAATGAATAAATCTTGAGGACGTTAGGCTAAGTGAAATAAACTGGAGTCAAACGGACAAATACTTTATGATTCTATTTATAAAAAGCACTTACATTAACCAGAATTCTAAAGACACAAGTTGAAATTGTGGTTTGGCAAAGTGCAGTGGGGGTTTTGTAGAAAATAATTCTCTCAGCTTCTGTATGTCTGCAAATGATTTTACTTCTCCCTCATATTTGAAGAATAACTTTGATGCATATAGTATTTTTGGCTGCTGATTCCTCTTTCAGTAAGTTGAATGTTATGGCCCACTCTATACTGGCTTGTAGAGTCTGTGGAGTAGTCTGATGATAACCAAATGGGCTTTACTCTATATGTTATATTCTTCTTTTCCTGGACTGCCTTGAGGATTTTTTATTGACATTGATTTCTGACTACTTTATTACGATCTGCCTTGGAGAAGGTCTGTTTCAGTTCAGTGGTATTGTTAAGAACACTAACAAAAACAACTAAAATAATTAAAAATAATTTTTTTGCTTAAGGCAGAAACAGACTCCACATGAGCCTGACTAGGAACCACCTGGCCAGCTTCTACTGAGCAATGCTGTGCCCTTCTGGGGCTGCTGTTCCATTGCTTGGCATTCAAGCTATTTTACTTTATGAGGTAATGCCATGGAGAAATCCTTACAGCCCAAGGCCAACTTGCTCAAACTGTTTGAACCATGGCTCCAGAAGGGGAAGATAGAGAAGGAATAGAGCGGGAGAGAGAAGGGGAAGGTGTAAAGAAGCCAATGATCATTTCTCCTATTGTGCCCCGACTGGAAATCAAAGCTGGGAGTTTCACACACCAGACCAACATTCTACTGCTGCGCCAACCAGCCAAGGCCAAAAAATAAAAATGGAAAAAATACAATAAAAGTATTATAATTCTGAAAATAATGACAATTAAGAAAGAAACATCACACAGCTCCTAACAGACTGAAATGGGGTTGGGTTGCATTTTTCAGGGATTTGGCATGGTGTTGGGGCCAACTTGGACTTGGTGAACATGTTAAGGACACTACTCTTTTATGGATTCTTGCTGTATTGGCCAAGAGTTTGCTTAAAGGTTTTAATCACTGTAAAAAAAAAATAGAAGTCTAGATAAAGAAGATGTGGCACATATACACCATGGTATACTATTCAGCCATAAGAAATGATGACATCGAATCACTTACAACAAAATGGTGAGATCTTGATAACATTATACGGAGTGAAATAAGTATATCAGAAAAAACCAAAAACTGCAGGATTCCATACATTTGGTGGAAAATAAAAACGAGACTAAGAGACATGGACAAGGTTATGGGGGGCGGGGGGAGGGAAGGAAGAAGAGAGGGAGGGGGAGGAAGAAGGGTACAAAGAAAACTAGATAGAAGGTGATGGAGGACAATCTCTCTTTGGGTGATGGGTATGCAACAGAATTGAATGACAAGATAACCTGGACATGTTTTCTTTGAATATATGTACCCTGATTTATTGATGTCACCCCATTAAAATAAAAATTTATTTATAAAAAAAAAGAAAAAACATCACAAAAAAAAAAACAAAAAAATAGGAAGGGAACAAAACACATACAAAAGAATAAGAATTAAAATATAAAAATTAAAGAAAATAAAATTCAAAAGGAAAAAGAGGGTGAAATTTTTAGTTTTAAGAGGTTACTATTTTCTTTTAGTAGGTGTCACTGTGTTACAAGTTTTAGCTCTGTGAAATTTTGGGGCTGATCTCCAATGAGAACTTGCTATTGCAATGATGTAGGTGGGGCTGCAGTCACATTGGTGGATAGCATGTGTTGTGAGGGATTTACAGCTTTATGGCTTCCATAATGTTGATCCCAGGCCTCCGGGTGCTCTTCCTCATGTCTCAACAAACCAGTGGACCAGACACAGAGAAGTTCTGATCTTCAGGGGACAGAGTAGCTCTGGAGGGTTAGCTGTAGGGTCTGTCACTACCACTCTCCATACCTGTGAGGTAAGGGAGGCAGGATCTGGGAAGCTGGGGGACTGCAATATGGTGTTCTATGTCTCTGCTCTGAGTGTGAATTGTGGACACCATGAAAACACTGGCTGTTACCCCTCATTCTGCCATCACTTTGGTTTAATATCTTCCCCTCTGCACCTCAAACTCTCCACTACTCCTAGCGAAGTCACCATGGGTTATTCCCCTCAACACTGCCCCAGCAGATAAAACCCAGTCACTCTGGGTTCTCTCCTCTCCAGAGTCCCTTTAGTCCATTCAGTACATGGATATTTCAGGAGCACTTACAAGCCCAGATGCAGTTCTTTCACTGTGTTATAGTTGTTCAATTTGTTGTAATTTCAAGGGGAGAGATCAGGAGTATCTCTCATGCTGCCATTACTCCACACAATTTCCTGTAATGTGTTTTGATATCGGAAAATGTAAGCCACAAACTTTGCTTTATTGAAGATTGTTTTGGCTCCTTAGGGTATTTTGAGGTAACATATGAATTAAAATTGATATTTTCTATTTTGTTAAAACATCACCATTGAGATTATAATATATTACATAAGATCTATACATCAATTTGGGAAGTATGAACACTTTACCATACTGAGCCTTCCAATCAATGGATTTGTTGCTAATAATTTTCAAAGAAGCAGTTGCTCTGATTCCATTCACTGTGTTCTCTTTGGACTCAGCCTTCTGAGGAAGTTCTCACACCTCTGTCATCCCAATCAGAGACACCCTGAAATGAGGGAAAAGCAGAGGTTCCAAGGCTTCAGACCCAGTATCTCTGTAAGATTAAGCAAACTGGACTATTTCTTTGCTCCTTCCATTTTTTCTCTCTGGTTTAACTCTCTGTTAACCACAAGGGTGACTATCATTTGTAGTCCATACTACATTTTCTTTTGAAACTCAAACTCAGTTGTGTCTGGCATAAATATTAACTGTATTCAATAGAAATCACCTGGGTTTTTTTGTTTGTTTGTTTTTTCTTTTTTTTTCCTTTTTTTATTAGTTTCACTAGGGTGACATCAATAAATCAGGGTACATATGTTCAAAGAAAACATGTCCAGGTTATCTTGTCAATCAATTATGTTGCATACCCATCACCCAAAGTCAGATTGTCCTCCGTCACCTTCTATCTAGTTTTCCCTGTGCCCCTCCCCCTCCCCTTTTTCCTCTCCCTCCCTCCCCCCCATAACCACCACACTATTGTCAATGTCTCCTAGTCTCGTTTTTATGCCCCACCTATGTATGGAATAATGCAGTTCTTGGCTTTTTCTGATATACTTATTTCACTTCGTATAATGTTATCAAGATCCTACCAATTTGTTGAAAATGATCTGATGTCACCATTTCTTATAGCTGAGTAGATTTCCATAGTGTATATGTGCCACATCTTCTTTATCCAGTCTTCTATTGAAGGGCTTTTTGGTTGTTTCCATGGCCTGGCCACTGTGAATAATGCTGCAATGAACATGGGGCTGCATGTGTCTTTACGTATCAATGTTTCTGAGTATGGGGGGTATATACCCAGTAGAGGGATTGCTGGGTCATAAGGTAGTTCTATTTTCAGTTTTTTGAGGAACCACCATACTTTCTTCCATAATGGTTGTACTACTTTACATTCCCACCAACAGTAAATGAGGGTTCCTTTTTCTCCACAGCCTCTCCAACTTTTGCTATTACCTGTCTTGTTAATAATAGCTAATCTAACAGGGGTGAGGTGGTATCTCATTGCAGTTTTGATTTGCACTTCTCTAATAAATAATGAAGATGAGCATCTTTTCATATATCTGTTGGCCATTTGTATTTCTTCCTGGGAGAAGTGTCTGTTCATGTCCTCTTTCCATTTTTTTTATTGATCTGTTTGTTTGTGAAATCACCTGTTTTAAGAATGTAAGTGACTGATTCATTGGACACATCACCAATTTGTCAGAAATATTTGGAAGTCATTCGTGAGAGATGCACTCAAATTCTTCATTAGAAATTCTAAAGCTTTGTCTTTCACAAATAAAATAACTAAATCCAATGGCAGATTAAAGTGGGTTGAGGCCCCGAGTGCAGAAGGAAATATTGGGCCCTTTACATTAGAAAAAATTGAAAAGTTGGTCTTTTGTGGTGCACTTCAAAAGTCAGGGTCCAGGGCATGTGCCTGGTGTGCCCATCATTAAGTCTGCTCCTGACTAAATCCTAAAAAGACATAAGGACTGTGTCTGTTAGGTTCAGTGTCTCTCGTGACTTCAGAACTGGAGTATTGGCTTCTTGCACAGTCACAGATCTGACCTGAGCAAAACTTAAACCCTCAGGCGCAGATCTTGGCCAAACAGCCTGTGAACTAGTGCCCACCTCTATTTTCACTCCAGTGTCACACCTTCAAACCGGATTGTCTGAAAGGATGTCAGACAACACAAATGTCCAAGGGGGTGAGAAACAATGAGACCCTCCTCCAGGGCTTGGACCATGAGGACTACAACTATGGGGACAACACTTACCCTGATCAAGTACCCAGGACTGCAACAGGGTAAGTTTTTTAAAGCTTTTTACAATATGAAGATATCTTGAAGTGTTCTGAATACTGTGATAGGAATATTCATGACCCCCTAAAGATATTCCAAGTCCTATTCCTACAACCTGTGACTGTTACATCCCTGGTTAAAGAAACCTTGCAGGTGTGATGAAGTTACAGGTGTTGGGATGGAAAGACTACTCTGGATTTTCTGGATCATCCCTGGTGGAATCTCACATGTCCTTATGAGACAGAGGGAGATGCAGAAAGAGATTAAATGACAGAATGAAAAGAGCAGGTGTGAACATGAGAACAGGGTAGGAAAGGTGCATGAGATGGGGACATGAGCCAAGAAAGAGAACAGCCTCCAGGAACTAGAAAAGACAAAACAGATCCCAGAGAGTCTGAGAAAGATCAGGTCCAACAGACACACACCAGGGCCCAGCATGGTGACGTCCATTGTGGCCTTCTGCCTCCAGGACTGTCAGAGAATGTGTCCACAATCTGAATACCTTACCCACTTGCATGTGATTTGGAGGCACCCAGGTAACTTACTTGCTCATTCCTTAGTCCCTTGTCTGAAATTTTCCCCATAGATTCAAAAGATGCTCCATCTGGGAAAGGAACCCTCTAAGATCTCACCACTAACATTGGCAGGAGCACTGAGCAAATTACATGTGTGATAAATGAGCAACAACCTCTTAGTGGGCGGGGAGGACCCTAACCACCAACATTGTTCTACTTCCACATACATTTCACCTCCTCTGTAAGGCAGTCGATGCACAATCCGTCAAAGATGTTCTGTCATAGAACCTTGACCGTGAGTGGAATGTAAAGACTACTAAAAGGCAGCGGAGGGGGGGAGGGAGTAAGGGAGAGGGGAGCAGAAGATGGGAAATGGGAGACAAGGGGGTGGGGGTGATGGAGTTACATTGAGTGAAATACTTGAGTCCATGTTAACACAATAAATTAAAATTAATAAAAAATTTAAAAATCTGCAGCAGAGTTGAGACCCAGCTCTGGTAGATGAACAGATGCCAAGCTGAGCATGTACCCAGTCCAGTGCCTTTATGCCCTGTGACCACTTAGCTCCCTGCAGGGTGTACCCACATCAGGGTAGACTTCCCATTCTTCTCTGTTTCTTTATTTGTTGTTCATACAAACGCCCTGTGCCTGCTCCAAAGAGAGTCCGCACATGGATACAGAGTAATGGAAAATGGACTCTACCCTCTGGGTTCTGCTGTGCTTTCTCTGAGTGGATGATCACAAAAATGGTGTACAGACAAGTGTTGTAAATTGGATAACTGAAACCTATAAAATTATCCTAACCAGTGTCATCCCAATTAAATTCACTGAAAGAAGAAGAAAAGAAAAACAGGAGATCAGGGCAGGCTCTACCGTGAAGGTGACGCTGAGTAAGAACTGAGAGGTGACAGAGCTGGGGGGGGGGGGGGAACCAGGCTCAGGCTCCAGCCTTATCCGTCTCTGTGATGCCCTGGGCTCTTGTACTCAGGGAACCTGTTCTCACTCTCCGCCTGCTGAGCATCCAGGAATCGCTGGTCCCTGTCTCCCTCAGAGCCGCCATTTCCTAGCCCAGCTGTCACTCTTTCTCCCCGCAGGAACCAGATCACTCATAGTGGGGAGCAAAGGTTGCAGCAAGATTAATAAACAATTTCCAGACTACATTCATCTACTTGAGGCCCACCACAGTGCTCTTAGCCTCTTCTGCCCTTTTCTCCTCCTATTTAACAGGTGCAACAGGCGAAGAGTGGCAGTTTCAGGTTGAACTCTCTCCCTCTCCAGGTAGGAGAGCCCAGAGGGATGCAGGTGACCAAGGATATGGAGAGATAAAAACCCAGAGACTCAGAGGCTCTGGGCTCAAGGAGGGTGGCTGCAGCTGGGAGAAGAGCTGTGCACCCCAATCTTCTCTTTGTTCCCCAGCTGTCCTTGTCCCAGAAGACCTGCATTGTTCGTCATGTGTGCAGATGGGTGGATCCTGTTTAAAGTCTGAAAATGTCACATGCCTGAAAACACCACTTATTGTTATAAAGGTCATATTAGTCTCAGAGGAGGTGAGAGCTGAAGGCCAGGTCCCAAGGATGAAGGGGCTGGGGCCTGGATTTTGGTGCTATTCAGGGACTGAGCCGGAGGCCCTGGCTCATGGGCCTGTGGGTGGAGGGGGCTGAAAATCTAGATTTCTGGCTCTGAGAGTAGAGTGGCCTAAGAGCCTGTTCTCTGGTCTGAGGTAAGGAGTGGTAGGGTCTAGGATTCTTGAGTCTTAAAAAGTTTAGTTTTTAGTACTCTGGGACCACACTGACACAGTTTTCACTTACTATTTGGGTTTTCCTTCATATTTAGCATTCATGGCTGCATGGTGCAACCATCAACTCCTTATTGAACCACACCAATAATATTGGGCAGTTCATTGCAATCCAGTTTTCTAACGATGAGAATATACTTTCAAAATGGGGGTGCTTCTGTTCCCTAACTAGCTTGGCTGGTAGAGCTGAAGCGATCTCTACCTTTTTTGTATGGGTTAAACTCCTTACTGACTCCATTTCTCCATGATTCTTAGCCCTTGCTGACCCCCTAACCCCAGCTCTCCCTCTGACATCATTACCAAACACTGAGCTGTTTTCAATTTTTTTTCAATTTTTATATCTAATTTATTGTGTTGACATGGTTTCAAGTGTCCCACTCAATATAACACCCACTGCACACTGCACCGGTGCCCC